>NW_026006906.1:140112-151029 GCF_001458135.2 Marmota marmota marmota
GGCTAGAGTTATCACTACTTTTAGCATTAGGGTTAGGTCTAGGGATTAGGTTTAGGTAAAAGTTTACTGGTAGGGCTGGATTCAGAGTTCAGTTTAGGGAAAGGGTCAGGTTTAGACCTATAACTAGTGTTAGGGTCAGAATAAGGGTGAAAGTTAGGGTTAGGTTTGGGGTTAGGGTTAGAGCTAGAATGAGGGCTAGGGTTAGGACTAATAATAGGGTTAGTGTTTGGTTTAGTCTAAGGATTAGGATTAGGATTAGGATTAGCATTATGGATAGGGTTTGGCCTAGGTTTAGGGATGGGGTTATAGCTAGGGTTAGGGCTAGTGTTACGGTTAGGTTTAGGGCTAGGGTTAGGGTTAGGTTTAGAGTTAAATCTAGTGTTAGGGATTAGATTAGGGCTATTTTGTGTTAGGGTTAAAGCTAGGGTTAGGGCTATGACTAATGTAAGAACTTGGATTATGATCAGGGTTAGTTTTAGGGTTAGGGTTTGGAGAAGGTCTAGTGTTAGCATTAGCCTTAGGGTTAGGATGATATTTAGAGCTAGGGTTAGTGTTTGGATATGAGTCTGGGTCAGGGTTAGTTTTAGTTCTAGGACTCAAATTTGAGCTAGTGTTATGGCTAGTTGTAGGGTAAAGTTTTGATTTAGGTTAAGGTTTAGGGTTAGAGAAATGGCTCGGTTTTGTTTTAGGGCTAGGGCTAAGGCTAGACCTAGTTGTAGGATTACCAATAGTGTTCAGCGAGTGGTATGGTGAAGTTTAGGCTTAAGGTCGGGGTTAGATTTAGAGTTATGTTTAGATCTAGGATTAGGGCTATGCCTGGGTTAGGGCTAAGTTTAGGGCTAATGTTAGGGTTACGATAATAGATAGGGTTAGAAATAGAAATAGGGCTAGGTTGAGAGAGTTAGTCTTAGGGCTAGTGCTAGGAGTTCACTTAGGGTTAGCGCTAAATTAGGGCTAAGATTAGCGCTAGGTTTAGTGTTAGGGTTAGGCCTATGGTTATGGCTATGGTTAGGGTTAGTGTTAGTGTTAGGTTTAGGGTTAGTTTTAGGGGAAGGGATGGGGTTATAGCTAGGTTCAGGGCTAGGGGAGAGAGTTAAAATTATGGATAGGGCTAGGGTGAGGGTTCGGGTTAGGATTAAAGCTAGGTTTAGGGCCAGGATAAGGACTAGGTTTTGTGTTAGGGTTAGGTCTATATTAGGGCTAGGGCTAATATAAGGTCTAGGGTTATTATGGTTAGGGATAGTTTCAGGTTTATGTTTATGGCTACGTATAGTGGAAGGAGTAGGTTGAGGAATAGGGTCACTTTTAGAATTAGGGTATTGTTAGGGTCAGAGTCAGGGTTAGGGCTTGTTTAGGTTAAGGTTTAGTGT
The DNA here is from genome assembly GCF_001458135.2 of Marmota marmota marmota. NCBI lineage: Eukaryota > Metazoa > Chordata > Mammalia > Rodentia > Sciuridae > Marmota > Marmota marmota. The sequence continues at coordinate 141,483 of NW_026006906.1, forward strand.
TAGGGCTCAAATTAGTGTTAGGGTTAGGTTTAGGGTTAGGGTTAACCTAGGGTTAGCATTAGGGTTAGGGTTAGGTTTTAGGTAATGGATAGGATTAGAGGTAGGGTTAGGGCTAGGATTATGGTTAGGATTAAGGCTAGGTTTAGGATTAGGTTTAGGTTTAGGGTTAGGGTTAAAGCTAATGTTAGGGCTCAGATTAGGGCTAAGATTTAGATTATGTTAGGGCTAGGGTTAGGGCTATGGCTAATTTAAGATCTAGGGTTATGATTTGTGTTAAATTTAGAATTAGTGTTTGGTCTAGGTCTAGTGTTAGTATTATCTTTAGGGTTAGTGTGATATTTATACCTAGGGTTAGTGTTAGGATATATAAGTCAGGGTCAGGGTTAGTTTTAGGCCTAGGACTCAAATTAGAGTAAGGAGGTTATGGCTAGGTGTTGGGTTACAGTTTAGGTTAAGGTGTAGGGTTAGGGCAATGGCTCTGTTTTGTTTTAGGGCTTAGGCTAGGGTTAGGGCTAGTTTTAGGATTAGCGATAGTGTTAGATCTAGTGGTAGGGTGAGGTTTAGGCTTAGGGTTAGGGTTAGATTTAGAATTATGGTTAGGTCTAGGGATTGGTCTAAGGCTAGGATTTAGGCTAAGGTTAGGGCTTATGTTAGGGTTATGATAACTGATAGGGTTATGACTAGAAAAAGGGCCAGGGCGTGTGTTAGAGTTAATTTTAGGCCTAGGGGTAGGGGTAGGGTTAGGGCTAAATTAGGGCTAGGATTAGCACTAGGGTTAGTGTTAGGGTTAGGCCTATGGTTAGGGCTAGAGTTAGGGTTAGTGTTAGGGTAAGGGTTAGGGATAGAGTTAGTGGAAAGGATGGATTTATAGCTAGATTCAGGGCTAAAGTGAGGGTTAAAATCAGGGGTAGGGCTAGAGTTAGGTTTCAGTCTAGGATTAAGTCTAGGATGACGGCTAGGGTTAGGGCTAGTATTAATGTTAGGGCTAATATCAGGTCTATGTATATGGTTAGAGTTAGGTTTTGGGTTAGGTTATGGCTAGGTCTAGTGTAAGAGTTAGGCTTAGGATAAAGGTCAGGTTTAGAGCTAGGTATATTATTAGGGTCAGGGTCCGGGTAGTTTGGTTTAGGTTAAGGTTTAAGGTTAAGTCTTGATTTAGTGTTAGGGTTATGGTTAGGGTTAGGGTAATGGATAGGGTTAGGTTTCGGGTTCAAGTTAGGTTAGAGTAATGAAAAAGTTTAGTGTTAGCAATAGGTTTAGCATTAGGCCTAGGGTTAGCATTTAAGTTAGGCTTATCTTTAGGGTAATGGATAGGGTTAGAGCTAAGTTTAGGGCTAGGGTTAAGGTTAGGATTAGGGCTAGTATAGGGTTAGGACTAGGGTTAATGTTAGGGTTAGGTTTAGGGTAAGTGTTAGTATTAGAGCTAGGGTTAGGGCTAGGGCAAGGGTTAAGGTTAGGGGTAGGTCTAGGGTTACAGTTAGGGTTAAAATTAGGGCTAGTTTTAGGGCTAGGATAATGGCTAGATATTGTGGGAGGTTTATGGCTAGCATTAGAGCTTTGGGTAATGTAAGAGCTAGGATTATGTTTATGAAAAGTTTTAGTGTTAGGGTTATGGATAAGTCTAGTGTTAGGGTTAGGTTTTGGGTTAGGATAAGGTTTAGAGCTAGGGTTTGGTTTATGGTAAGGATCACTGTTTTGGTGAGAGTTAGGTTTAGGGTTAGGGCCAGAATGAGGACTAGCATTGGGTCTATGGATAGTGTTAGTCTTTGCATTAGTTTAAGGGTTATTGTTAGGGCTAGTGCTAGGTTTTTGTTTAGGGCTAGGGCTGGATTTATGACTCTGTTTAGAATAAGGTTTGGTCCAGTGCTAATGTTATGGTTAGGTTTAGGTACAGTTTTACCTGTAGGGGTTACTGTTAGGGTTCCATTTAGGGTTGGGGTCAGGTTTAGACTTAGGGTTAGTGTTAGGCTCAAAATAAGGGTCAGGGTAAGGGTTTGGGTTTGGGTTAGAGTTAGAGATAGAATGAGGGCTAGGATTAGGACTAGTAACAGAGTTAGGGTTTGGGGTAGGCTAAGGATTAGGGTTAGGACTAGGGTAGCATTAGGTTGAGGGTTTGGCTTAGGGTAATGGATAGTTTTACAGGTAGGGTTAGAGTTTGTTTTAGGATTAGGTTTAGGGCTATGGTGAGGGTGAGGGTTAGGGTTTAAACTAGGGTTAAGGCTCGGATTAGGGTAAGGATTCGTGTTAGCATTAGGGCTATGGCTAAAGTGAGAATTAGGTTTCCAATTAGAGCTAGTTTTAGGGTTAGAATTAGGACGATGTTTAGAGCTAGGGTTAGTGTTAGGGTCCAAGTCAGAGACAGGGTTATTTCTAGGGTTAGGGTTAGGAATCAAATTAAAGCTAGGTTTAGGTCTAGGTGTAAGGTTAGGGTTTGGTTTAGGTTATGGGTTAGGATTATGGTTATGGCTCGGTTTGTTTTAGGGCTAGGGTAGAGTTAGGGCTATTTTTCCAATTAGCATTTGGGTAGGGCTAGTGTTAGCATGAGGTTTATGCTTAATGTTAGGGTTAGATCCATGTTTAGGGCTAGAGTGAAGGTTAGGGCTAGGGTTGGGGCTAGGGATAGGGCTAAGTTTTGGTTTATGGTAAGGAATAGGTTTAGAACTAGGAGTAGGGCTAGGGCGGGAATGAGACTTAGTCTTAGGGCTAGGGCTAGGGTTAGGTTTAGGGTTAGGCTAAATTAGGGCTAGGATTAGCACTAGGGTTATTTGTTAGGTTTTGGCCTAACAAAGGTTTAGGGCTAGTGATAGGGTTAGGGTAAAGTATGGTGTTACAGCTAGGTATAGGGTTAGGGCAAGGGATAAAATTAAGTTTAGGGCTAGGGTTAAAATTAGGATTAGAATTAAGGCTAGGCTTAGAGCTAGGATTAGAGCTAGGGTTTGTGTTAGGTTTAGGGCTAGGGCTAATGACAGATCTAGGGTTAGGAATAGTTTTACAGTTAGGTTTATGGCTAGGTCTATTGTAAGGGTGAAGTTGAGGGTTGGGGTCAGGTTTACAGCTAGTGTATTATTAGGGTCAGAGTCAAGGTTAGGGTATGGTTTAGGTTCACATTTAGGGTTAGGGCTCAAATTAGCATTAGGGTTAGGATTAGTGTAATGGTTATGGTTAGGTTTAGGATTCAGGTTAGTTTTAGGGTGATGGATAGGGTTAGGGTTAGTGATAGAATTAGGGTTAGGACTAGGAATAAAATTCTCTTAGGGTCATGGTTAGGCTAATGGGTAGGATTAGAGCTACAGTAAGGGCTAGGGTTATGGTTAGGTTATGGCTATGATTAGGGTTAGGCCTTGGGTTAGAATTTGGTTAGGGTTATGTTTAGGGTAATGGAAAGGATTCAAGCTAGGGTTAGGGCTAGTTTTATGGTTAAAATTAAGGCTATGGTTCAGGTTAGGTCATGGTTAGGGTAACAAATAGGATTAGAACTGTGGTTAGGGCTAGGTTTATGGTTAGGTTTGGGCTATGATTAGGATTAGGCCTTGGGTTAGAATTTGGTTAGGGTTATGTTTAGGGTAATGGATAGGATTCAAGCTAGGGTTAGGGCTAGTGTTATGGTTAAGATTAGGGCTATAGTTCAGGTTAGGTTTTAGGTTAGGACAGGTTTAAGTTTAAGGTTAGGTTTAGATTAAGTGTTAAGGCCCGAGTTAGGGTTAGGGTTAGTGTTAAATCTTAGGTTGAGGGATAAGATTAGGGCTAGGTTTTGGGTTAGGTTAGGGCTAGGGTAGCACTATGTCTAATGTAAGATCTATGGTTACGAATAAGACTAGTTTTAGGGTTAGCGTTAAGTCTAGGCCAAGTGTTAGGGTTAGGTTTAGGTTCAGGGTGATGATTAGAGATAGGGTTAGTGTTAGGGTCAGAGACAGGATCAATGTTACCTTTAGGATTAGTGATAGGACTCGAATTAGGGCTAGGATTAAGGCTAGGTGTAGGGTTAGGGTTTGTGTTAGGGTTAGGGAAGAATTAGCAATAGGGCTAATGTCAGGTCTAGGGTTAGGGTGAGTGCTATGGCTCAGTTTTGTTTTAGAGCTAGGGCTAAGATTAGGGCTAGCTTTAGGATTAGCAATAGTGTTAGGGCTAGTGGTAGGGTGAGATTTAGGCTTAGATTTTTTGTTACGGTTAGATCTAGGTTTAGGGCTAGGGCTCGGATTAGGGCTAAGGTTAAGGCTAGTGTTAGGGTTATGATAATGGATAGGGTTAGAACTAGAAATAGGGCTAGGGCGAAAAGTAGAGTTATTCTTTGGGATAGGGTTAGGAGTAGGTTTAGGGTTAGGGCTAAATTAGGGGTAAAATTAGTGCTAGGGTTAGTGTTAGGTTTAGACCTAGCATTAGGGCCAGATTTAGGGTTAGTGTTAGGGTAAGGGTTAGGGTTAAATTTAGGGGAAAAATTGGGTTATAGCTAGGTTTAGGGCTAGGGCAAGGGTTATACTTAGGGTTAAGGCTAGGGTTAGGATACAGTTTAGGATTAAGGCTAGGTTTAGTGCCAGGATGAGGGTTTGTGTTAGGGATAGGTCTAGGATTAGAGCTAGGGCTAATGTCAGGTCTAGTATTATGGTTAAGGAAAGTTTTAGGGTTAGGTTATGGCTAGCTCTAATGTAAGGTTTAGGTTTAGTGTAAAGGTCAGGTTCAGAGCTATGTGTATTATTAGGGTTAGAGTCAGAGTTAGGTTAAGGTCTAGGGTTAAGGCTTGAATTAATATTAGGTTTTGGGTAATGGATCAGGTTAAATTTAGGGTTCAGGTTAGGTTTAGGGATTTGAATAGCATTATGGATAGCTATATGGTTAGGTTTATTCCTATTGTTAGCATTTGGGTTAGGCTTATGTTTAGGGTAATGGATAAAATTACAGCTAGTTTTGGGGCTAGGTTTATGGTTAGGATTAGGGCTAGAGTTAGAGTTAGGGTTAGGTTAGGCTTAGGCTTAGGTGTAGGTTTAGGGTAAGTGTTAGCGTTTGAGCTAGGTTTAGGTCTAGGGCAGGTTTAGGGTTAGAGCAGGTATACAGTAAAGTTTAGGTTAAGGCTACAGTTACCATTAGGATTAGGGTTAGGGTTATGGTAATGGATAGAGTTAGAGCTAGGGTTTGGGCAATGGTTACAGTTAAAATTAGGGTTAAATTTATAGTTAGGGATAGGGCTATGTTAATGTTTAGTGTTAGGGTTAGGGCTAGGTTTAGAGGTAGTGATAGGGTTAGAGTTATTTTATTCAAATTTCTTTGATACAATCCAGGATTCATCTTTAACTAACCTTACTCTGTTCCCCAGGTTTAGGTCTTTCGGTCCAACTGTTTGGTGTCAGGTTAGGGTTAGAGCTAGTGTTAGGGTTAGAGTTAGTTTTATTCAAAATTCTTTGATATTTGGCAGGATCTATCTTTTAGCTAGATTTACTCTGTTCCACAGGTTTAGGCCTTCTCCGTTCACAGGTTTGCTGTCAGGAACAATTTGTATTTTAAGATTTCACTTAATTTTGACCCATACAGGAAAGTTAATGGAGGTGAAAATCAAACAGGGTTTGTGTTGCTTGAAACTTCACACACTCCATCAGTTCTCTGTAGGGACTCTGGTATGTTCCTTGTGAAAGTAGGCCTAAGCTTAAGCATGCAAAAACAACTATATCCAAGGGCCCATTAGGAGAAAACAGGAAAATATGCATGTACTGAAATATCTCCCATAATTATTTGGTCAGATTTGTTTGATGCTGCATAGGATTCATTACTTAGCTTGCCCCAAAAGGCTCTCAAATGCAGGACTTCTAAGATCAATGGTTCTCTAATCAGGTTAGGGTCAGAGTTAGGTTTAGGGTTATGGCTAGGGCTAGGGATAGAGGTAATATTAGGGTGAGAGTTAGTTTTGTTCACATTTCTTTGATACTGGGCAGGATTCATCTTTTATGTAGCCTTAGTATGCTCCCAAGTTTTGGGCCTTCTTGGATCAATGGTTCGTTATCATGAACACTTTGTATTTTAAGATTTCACTTCAATTTGACATATATGGGTAAATGGAAATGGAGGTGGAAATCAAAGAGGCATCTCTTCCCCTAAACCTAACCCTAAGCATAACCCTAACCCTAGCCCTAAGACTAACTCTAACTCTTACCCTAGCCCTATTACTAGTTCTAACCCTATGCCTGACCATAACCCAAACACTAGCCCTAACCTTAGCCCTAATCCTAGCCATAGCCCTAACCCTAAAATTAACCATAACTCTAAATCTACCCCTAGCCTAAACTTACACTATCATGAGTAATAACACTAATGCTAATTGTAAAACTGCACTTTACTTTAGCCTTAGCCCTAAAACAAAACCGAGCCATAGCACTAACCCTAAACCTAACCTAAACCAAATCCTTACCCTACATCTAGCCCTATGCCTACCCCTAATTCGAGTCCTATCCCTAACCCTAAAATGAACCCTGATCCTGACTCTGACCCTAACACTAACCCTAGTTCAAAACATCACCCTAAACCTAAACCTAATCCTAAAACTATACTTAGCCATAACTGTAACTCTAAAACTAGCCCTAACAATAACCCAAGTTCTTACATTAACCATGCCCCTAACACAAGCCTTAACATAACCCAAAACCTTGCCCTAATCTGAGACCCAACTGTAGCTTTAAACCTAACACTAACCCTAAACCTAGCCCTAATCCTTACCCTAAACCTAACCGTGACTTTAATCCTTGCACTATCTTTAAACCTAATCCTAAACCTATCCCTAACCTTAACCATAATCCTAGCCCTAACCCTAGCTCTCACCCTATTCATTACCTTAATCCTAACCCTAACCCTAATGCTAACCCCTGGCCTAACTCTAGCACTATCCCTGACCCTAACCTATTCATTACCATAAACATAACCTGCATTCTAAACCTAACCATATCCATTACCCTAATATAACCTTAACCCTAATGCTAATTTGAGCCCTAACCCTCAACCTTAACCTAAACCAAACCCTAAACATGACCCTGATCCTAATAATACCCCTACCTCTAAAGCTGACCTTAACCCTCATCCTAACACTACACTATACCTAGCTATAAACCTACCCCTAAAACTATCCCTAACCATAACCCTAGACCTAATATTAAACCTAATGATATCCCTAATCCTAACACAAACTGTAGTCCTAATCCTAGGCCTAACATTAGCTTTAATCGTAACCCTAAACTTAACCCTAGCTGTAACCCTAATTTTAACCCTGGCCTTAGCCTTAAAGCTAGATGTAACATCATACCTTACCATACCCTAACCCTAAAGCTAATCCTAGATGTAAACCTAGGCCTAACCCTAACACTAACCCTAGCCCTAATCCTAGCCCTAATTTAGCCTTTACCTTAACTGTAACCCTAACTCTAGCCCTAAGACTAACTTTAACTATCACCCTAGTTCTATTAATAGTTTTAAACCTATCACTTATCATAACCCAAACTTAGCCCTAACCCTAGCCTAAACCTGAGACCTAACCTTCGCCCTAGCCCTAACCCTAGATCTAAACCTAATTCTAAATCTAACCCTAACCCTAGCCTAAACCTCACCCTAACACTGGCCATAACCCTAATGCTAATCCTAAAACTAGCCCTAACCTTACACTTAACGCTAACCCTAGGCCAAACCCTAACCCTGACACAATCCCTAAATCTATCCATTACCCTAACCTTAACCCTAACTCTAAACTAACCATAGTTCAAATCCTAACCATTACCTTAAAATTAACCCTAATCCTAACCCTAAACTAACCTGACATTTAACCCTATCCAATACCCTGAACCTAATGATAACCCTAGCCCTAACACTAACAGCAATCCAGACCCTAACTGTAACTCTAACATAGGCATAATCCTAAACCTAACCCTCGCCCTAGTGCAAACTAACCCTAGCTGAAAACCTAAATCGTACTCTAACCCTAACCCTAACCCTATCCCTAAGCCTAACCCTAACCCTAACTCTAGGCCTAATCGTAACCATAACCCTAGCCCTAACCCTAGCTCTAACCCTATTTATTACCCTAATCATAACACTTACCCTAATGCTAACCCTAGGCCTAACCCTGACCCTATCGCTAAATCTAACCGTATCAATTACCCTAAACCTAACCTAAACCCTAAACCTAACAGTCTCATTACCTTAACCATAACCTAATGCTAACTCAAGCCCTAAACTTATATCCTAACCTTAACTAAACCCTAAACCTGACTCTAACCCTGATAATAAACCTAGATATAAACCTGACCCTTATTCTAAAATAACCCTTACACTAGACCTAGCAATAAACCTAATCCTAAATCTGTCCCTAACCATAATCCTAGACTGGACACTAGCCCTAGCCCGAATTCTTGTCATAAACCTAAAACAAACCCTAGCCCTCAACCTAGCCCTAAATTTAGCCTTAATAATAACCAAAACCATAACATTAGTCCTAACCGTAATTCTAAATTTCTACCTAGTCCTTAACCTAGCTATAATCTCATCCCTTCCTCTAAACCGAACCCTATCCCTAAACCTAAACCTAAGCATAACACTAAGCCTAACCCTAACACAGACCCTAGATCTAATCCTACCCCTAATTTAGCTCCAAAACAAGCATTAATCAGAGACTTAACTCTACCTTTAACCATAACCATAACCTTAACTCTAGCTCTAACCCTTACCCTAAACCTAACCCTATCCCCAAAACTTGCCCTAACCCTAAACCTTACCCTAGCCCTAATCCTAGCCATAACACTAGCCCTAACCCTACCTGTAACCCTATTCATTACCCTATCCCTTACCATAACCTAATGCTATCTGTAGGATAACCCCAAACCTATTCCTCACCCTAAACCTATCTATTACCCTAAACCTAACCTGAAGCCTAAACCTAACAATATCCATAACCCTAACCCTAAACTTAAAGCTAATTTGAGCCCTAAACTTAATCATTAACCTAACCCAAACCAAAACCCTGAATCTGACCCTAATAATATCCCTAGCTCTAAACCACACCCTAAACCTCAACCTAACACTTACACTATACCTAGACATAATCATAACCCTAAATCTATCCCTAAATCTAATCCTAGACCTGACATTAGCCCTAGCCCGAATGCTAGCCCTGACCCTAACAAATCCTAGCCCTAATACTAGCCCTAAAATTAGCCTTAATCCTAACCCTAATCTTAACCTTAGCCTAACTCTAACCCTATCCTTGGTCCTAGCCCTAGCTCTAACCCTATCCTTTACACTAAGTCAAACCTTCACCCTATTGCTACCCTAGTCCTAACCCTAATCCTTAGTCTACCCCAAACCCTAACTCTATTACTAGTCCTAACCCTAGACCTCATTCTAGCTCTAAATTTAACCCCACCCTAACCCTAACCATGACCCTTATTCTGACCCTAACACTAACCCTTGGTTTAAACCTGACCCTACCCCTAAACCAAAAACTAACACTAGCCCTACTAGTAAACCTATACCTAAATCTACACTAACACTAACCCTAGACCTAAATCTAATCCTAAATATA
>NW_026006907.1:0-4477 GCF_001458135.2 Marmota marmota marmota
GAGTTATACAAAAGTACATACAAGAGGAAGTGAGGGGAAAGGGAAAAATAATACAAGGGGAAAAATGAATGTCAGTAGAGGGGGCAGAGAGAGAAGAGGGGAGGGGAGGAGGGATAGTAGAGGATAGGAAAGGCAGCAGAACACAACAGACACTAGTATGGCAATATGTAAATCAATGGATGTGTAACTGATGTGATTCTGCAATCTGTATATGGGGTAAAAATGGGAGCTCATAACCCACTTGAATCAAAGTGTGAAATATGATATATCAAGAACTATGTAATGTTTTGAACAGCCAACAATAAAAAATTAAAAAAAAAAATCTTAACCAGGGATCCATAGATATAATTCAGAATCCATGAACTTGTATGGAGGAAAATTATAACTCTATTTTCACTAATTACTCATAAAATTTGAATGTAGCAGCTTAGAGTAGTACAATTTTGACCGTCACAATTGCACTGAGTATTTTCATATCATTGCGATTGTTGTAAATAACTTGAAATAATTCATTCACCACTATTGAAATTATAATTAAGCCACTGCTAGATTTTAAGTAAGGAGTTAATAAAGCACATATTTATTTTTGATAACTATATCAATATTATTTGCTCCGTTTGTAATCTAATGCAGTGTACTTTCTGCATTTAAAAACTTGTTACTATTTTTTTGTGGTACTGATGATTAAACTCATGGCCTCACGCTTGCTAGGCAAGCATTCTACCTCGGAGCTACATCCTTAGACCCTAAAAACTGTTTTATTGTTTTCTTTTTTAAAAAATATCCACTGACTTCACTAGATTGACAGAGATCTATGACACTAAAAAGGTTAAACCTTATGTTTTAGAGGGCCACAATCATCATTGTACCTCCAGGGTCTTGTACTTGGTACTTACTCAATACATAGCTACAGAATCAAACAGATTTAGAACTGATTGAAACTGTGCTCCCCAAATATTGCTACTTTAGATGTCTATAATAGAGTACTGTAGTGCTGCTTCTTATTAAAAAAACATTTAAAAAAAAAAAGATAGTTTTATTTCTTCATTTCTACTCAATATACTCTTTCTTGTTTTGCTTTTTCTTTCCACACTGGCTAGGTCCTTTATTCAATTGTTGACTGGATCTTGTGGGAGTGAATACCTTTGATTTATTCCAGACTTTAGGTTAAAAATCCAGTAGTTTGCTGGGCGTGGTGGTACATGCCTGTAATCCTAGTGACTTGAGAGACTGAGGCAGGAGGGTTGTCTCAGCAAAAATGAGGGGCTAAGCAACTCAGTGATACCCTATCTCTAAATAAAATACAAAATAGGGCTGGGATGTAGCTCAGTGGTCAAGTGCCCCTGAGTTCAATCCCTAGTACAAAAAAAAAAAAAGAAGAATCCAGTAGTTTACAAATAATATGATGTTAGGCTGTGAAATTTTTCATAGGTGCCTATTATTGGGTTGAGAAAATTCTCTAAAAGAACTTCCCAGTTTGCCAAATATTTTTTTATCATAAATATTAAAATGTGCCAAACAATTATTTTTCACCACATTGAGAGGATTACTATGGTTTGTAGCTATGCTCTGACATGCCTGAACCATTGCAATCTAGGTGGGTAGAATAGTAACTAAGGAGTGAAAAGGAAGGGAGGAAATTGGGAATAAAAAGGAATTTGCTAGTAGAGGGTACTGTGAGGTCAATCAAGGGCTGGAAGAATTTGAAGGATGGGAAAATGACTTCAGAGATACCAAATTTCAAGACAGGAAACTTGGAAGTAAAACTCAATTTGGGGATCCCAGATGTACTAATGGTATAAAGGAACTTTTATAAATATGAAAGGGAGAGAAAAAAGTAGGGCTATGTGCAGGAATACTGAAGTCACAAAACCCTTGATTTGGAAAGCACTTTGTGCTTTATCTAATTTATTGACCCATTATATGTTTGAAAGTTTTATGAATACCATTAGTTATGGGAATTCCCTTCCTATATTACGTTTTTTTTCACAGATTAAATACCCATATTACTTTGACTTATTATGCATTATTTTACTTTTTGGCACCAAGTAGAACTCACTTGACAGCCTTCTAAATTTAATAACAGGTATATACCATATATAATGCTCTTGGGGTTCTATAATGCTATTCAATATGTCAAAGGAAGCTATTACAAAAACTGAGGTGGGGAAGATGAAGGCCTGATACAGAGCTGCTCTGAGAATATTTAAGAACAATTAAAGAGATAAAATCAGTAAAACTTTGGTGTATTAAGAAGTAGTGATAATATAGAGTAAAAAGCAAAGTTAAATAATCTCAAGGGTGTTGATACATTATCTTTAAGGAAGATGAAAAAAATACTTCTTGAGGTGGCACTTACATTCTCCTTCTCATCATTCTCATCCTCATCCCCACTACTAATATTGTTGTTGTTGTTTCAGAATTTGTTAATCTCAGAGTACCTGTAGACCAATCAGTTGATCTGTCTAGGGAGTCAGAAGAAAATAAATTCTGCCCATCTTCAATTAATGCCAAGTGATGAGTGCATTTTAGGGCATGATTATTATTTTCTACTGCTATTTCTACATCTCTGAACTACAAATAATAACACCTGCCTTATAGGTTGACTGTAATAGCAAAATGAATCAACATGCATAAAGTGCAGAGAACACCACTTGAGGGCAGTACTTCAATTACAGTAAATGCTCAATAATTAGTTACTATATCATGAACACTTTTATTGCTACTGTGATAACCAAACTTGTAGGAAAATAAATGTAATATAATATTCAACATATAGTTAGGAAATACATGTATTTTAAATTAGTTAAAACACTAGTAAAATTACAAATTCACGTCAACTTTCCTTCCCAATAGTTAAACTTACTCATTTATTATTTGGTATCATAGTGACTAGCACAATTTACAAAATATTTCTCTCTCTCTCTCTCTCTAGGCATGTGCAAAATTTGTATCTCCCTACCAATGAATTTGTAATGGAACATGAGTTGCTTTAGCTAAAGAAATGTGAATAGAACAAGATGTGTCATTTCCAGACTGAATCACCATCTTTTCTTTGTCATTCTCATGTTGCTTCATCTTTAGAATGAGAAGAGCCTCTAGTTCTCCTATATAGGAGCAAGAAATTATCTTGATGATATAAGCCACTAATACTTTTAACTGCAAAAATGACATAATATCTTGTATAGTGATTAGTAGATAAATCTGCACCTAGAAATGTGGTGCTGTCATAAACAAAACATTAAAAAGAAATTTAGTAGGCTTATTATGTATTTAATTGTAGCAAGGACTGGGTGGTGGGTGGTGGGTGGTGAGGGGATAGAGCCTAAAAGGATAATAAAAACATGTTGTACAAAGGCTAATTATTAGATTAAATTTTTGAAAGAGATAATCTAGAAATCAAATTAAGCTTTGTATTTTTAAATAAAGAAACACAAGTTGAAAAGTGATGCAAGTATGTTTGTTGGTTGCTCTTTGCTGCATGTGATAAAGACTCTGAAAATGATTGGCTGGACTGCAAGCAAGAATAAAAGGAAAGAGTGAGCTTAAAATATGGGGACTTGTTGGATTAGAAGAGGCAACTGCTTTTTAACACTAATTGGTAAAATACACATGTGAGAAAGGCTTTGTGAGACAAAGGCCAATTAAAACCTAACCTTGTGGCAGAAATCAAAACAAGAGTATGCCCTCCATATCCACTATTAAAATCTCTGGAAAAAATGAAGATCTTTCAGAGAGAAGACCCAATTAAGGTTTTAACACCCAGGAAATCTTTTCAATTCAACAAAATGTTTCTAGAAACAGAGAATAAAGTCATGGCTCTCCTGCTGGAACTTGATATGCTCAAGAAATAAGCAATTAATTTAAAAAAAGAGAGACATGAGGAAGAAAAAAATAAAAAAATATAGCAAGTCTAATAGGCATGAACAGAAATGGACTGTGTGTCACTTGTTGAACAAAGAACTTGCTACAATTAAATACATAATAAGCCTATTAAATTTCTAAAGATCATCTTACTGCAAAAGAAACAAAAATCTTTGACAGTTGAAGACTTAGAATGATTCTTGGAGCCCCCATCCTTCTAGGGGCAGTAGCTCAGAAAACTGAAAAGACCCCATGGAGAGGTATTCTACAGTACTTATTACAGATGTATACAAGAAGACAAATGAAAAAGAATTTTGAAATCTTCAGAGTTTATAGCCAAAGACCCCAAAGAGTAATGAAGTGGACATATGTTGTCTATAGCATAACCAGGGAACAAAAAACATTTAACTTGTATCCTCTCTGGCTTTCATCCTTGAAAGGAGGGCTTCTCTAACATTTTCCCAGTCTTATTTCACAATTTTTATGCACCAAGGATCCTATACCTTTTCTATTCTTCCCTGGTACATAAAGGAACATAAATTTTCACTTCCCAATAACACTGGAAGCTATATATGACAATGGGAAGTATATATTCACATATATGTGTATATAT
>NW_026006908.1:0-4476 GCF_001458135.2 Marmota marmota marmota
CAAAAAAAAAAAAAAAAAAAAAAGAATCATGGATAAAGTTTGCATAAAAGAAACCAGAATCCAAAAAATTACATATCATTCTGTTTACACAAAGTACTTAGCCTATACTCTTAGAAGTCAAGACAGCAAATAAATAAGAAACTGCCCCTCCCCCCAAATAAAAAAGACAGTCAAGACAACAGTCCTCCCAGAAGGAGCACTTCCAGTGACTAGAGGGACCATGAAGACTTGGTGACATTCCGTTTCCTGCTCTGGATGCTGGTTACACAGTTGCAATCGGTTTGCAAATTCTCTGCAAATCCATATGTACGTTTTTCTCTGTGTGTTAGTAGAATGCTTTTAAATGATCACTCTGACTGCTGTGTGGAAAATTATAAGATGGAACAGATTAAATAGGAGGGTGACCAGCTAGGAAGCTAATGCGATAATCCAGCATACAAAGAATGGTGGCTGGGGCTGAAGAAGTGGAGAGAGTGAGGACCTCACTTCTAATTCTCCTCATGGGATTATCCGGACTCTAGAACATCTTTAAACAATGCCTGAAGCTGGCTTTCAGTTGACCTTGGTCCCTAACCTACTACTCATCCATGGGATGGCTGGAAAAGAAAGGGGGCCTCCCAGTCAAAGAAGCTCCCACTAACCAGCCTAGTGGTCATCAACGGATTCCTCTGTATTTCAGGCTTTCTCAAGGTGAATTTTTTTAATAAGGAAGAAGAAAGAAAAAAAGATTCCCAGTGTTAACAACAAATAAATATAAACTCAGATATATAAAACTCTCATAAAAAAACTGACATAGTATTCAAATTAATGATAAACTTAATGAGACTGGCAATGTCATTTGGTTAAAACTAAACCACCATCCCCACAGAAGTATGGTCCCGGCTCATACGCACATACTCCTACACTCACAGGCTTCTTCTATTCAAACAACTATAAAATCATTTGCACAGTGTACCTTTGTAGTCATTAAACATGCAGACAGCATTCTACTAAGTTCTTCTGTTATTACCACACAATTACGGCAGCATAACCATAATTTTGCCGACTCAAAAAAAAAATCAAAAGGCAGGGCTTGGTGACAATGTGATTGTACAGATAATGCTTACCTATTTTGAAAGACTATTGAGATGAGAATTTTTTTTTTTTTACTTTCACAAGGAAGCACAAAAGATCCTTAGAGTAAGTCCCTAAATCATCAAGGAACTACAGTTGGAGAAGCAAACTATTCCCAACTGAAACACAAACATCCATGAGAGAGTAATAAGAGCCTGTCATAATTTAGCTATCACATGTTTACCACTCTGCAGCGGGGTGGGAACAGCCCCTCAGGGAATTATTTTCACAGAGGTTCTTTTTTTTTTTTTTTTACTTTTTATTATGGAGAAAAATAATACAGTGAGCCTCTCTGTACCCAAAACCCAACCTGACCAATTATCAACAGGCAAAGGTGAAGAGTTGACAGCCAAGACAAGATTGCTGATGATATCACCAGCAGCATCTTAGAGAAGTGCCAAGACATGGAAGTAGTGTATTAACCCTACTTAACATGCTTAACATGCTTCCAACCCTGAAAGCACAAAGATGCAGACATATCCCCTGTCTTCAGAGTTTGCAGTGGAGGGTCTGAAAACAACTAATTACAAAGCAAAGGCACACACAGTGTAAGGTGGAACTCTGTAGTGCAGACGTGGGCTCCTAAGCCAGGCTGGAGGGTCTGAGGAGACCCAAAAGTCATCACACAAAGTAGTGATTTATTTAATCAGAATCACAATTTGGAAAGACTAATCTGGTAGCAGTATATAAAGATAATTATGGATGGGAAACTGAAGGAGGAGACACCGCTCAGAAACAAAAAACAATATAGAAAAAAAAAAAACACTGATGTAGTCTAGATCAACAGTTAAAAAAAATAAAAAACTACCCACAATTCACTGAGTGAATTTAAAATGGCTAAGAAGAACCATTATTTTATATACTAAAAAACTTAAAAATCTGCCAAATTAACTATGACATGCTAACATCTCACACATACAAAATCATAGATGAAAAAATGTACATTTTACAGTCAATGGAATATGGCAAATATGGTTTGTTCACTTTAACACAATGGCTCAAGATCAAGAAACCCGTTTTCAAAATTCAATGTACAGCAGTTTCCCTACCAATTTTATGAATTCTCTCCTTCCTAATTCCCCAGACCTGCTACAGAACTCAATGAACCAACCAGCACCCCACTTCCCCATTCTCTCAAAGGAAAACAAATCAGAACAAAAATCTAACTGAAAAAGAAGCAATGGCATCTGCTTTATATATTGTGATTTTTAACCAGGATTTTAATCAAAATCATCAGAAACCTGTTGCTTCTCAAAACAAAACAAAACAAAAAAACCCACAGATTTGTACCCCACATCTGATCTACCAAGCAAGAATGCCTTACTTGGAAACCATAGTACTAAAAACACTCTGAAGCAACTGTGATTAGGAATCACTCAATTAAAAGACAGGTACACTTAAACTATTAAGGCATGGAAACACTTTCTAATCAAAACTCCAAATTCAACAGCTACAAATATTTGACAGATCCAATAACAGAAATATGAAACTTCTTTAAGAAAGAATTCCACTATAAATAAGAAAAATGATAAATTCTGAGAAAATACTAGCAGATTAAAATTTAATGTCTCTAATATATAAAAACCTGTCAATTGGTTAGAAGACACAGCAATCAAAGAAAAATAAGCAAAGCAAAAGACAATTCACCAAAGTACAAATGGATGATAAGCTATAAGAAAAATGTTTCGTCTCACCAAAGAAGTGAGAGTTTTGACAATGAGCTATTTTTCACTTATCAAATAGGCAAAAATGCTTAAAATGAATATAACCAGTGCTGGTAATGCTAACTGAAGCATATAAGCATCATTTATATAATGACTTCAACTTCATCAACAGTTAAGCAAATTATAGCAGAGCCACACAAAGAAATGTCATGTAGCTGACAAAATATATAAGGCCAATCTGTATGTATGCACATCTACCATATACCAAGCCAAGTTTTAAAACACCTTAGTTTTAGAATATGTACACTCTATTTTTGAAAACCCAACTAAATATGCTTATATCTGTGTGAAAGAGGTCTAAAAGTAAACAGACCAAATGCCTCACAGTAATGAATTCACAGTAAGAATCTGATGAGGGGGCAGGTGATGGACTCTTACTTCATATACTTCCGTTTTCATTTTTATAATTAGCACCTTTTAAATTCTCAACAAGGGGCTGGGGATATAGCTCAGTTGGTAGAATGCTTGCCTTGCATGCACAAGGCCCTGGGTTCAATCCACAGCACCACACATACACACAAAATAATAATAAATTCTCAACAAGTTAATTGAGAGCATCTATGTTGTATAGCACCATTTTCCATACTTAGTACAAACAGTTAACATGGCAACTTTGTCCAGAAAGTTGCATTTCCTTCTCTTCTGTCCTCTAGGAGCCTTTCCTACAAAGGCCCAGAGATGAATTCTTTACCCTTCTAACTAGAGCCTGCAGCCAGGAAAGAGCCCTTGAGCAAATTGGAGTCTTTCAACATGTCAGAGTGAGTTTGTAAGTGGATTTGGGTTTCTCAATGAACAACAAACTGGAGAACCAATTCAGGAACTGAACTAAAAGGACAGGTCAGTAATAAAATCTTCTCTGTGCCTGGCCAGCATCTGGAATGAGTGAGAGCAGGGTGACAGACTGCTTCTGTGTAAAGAGTCAGATAGTAATATTTTCAACTTAGTTGTAGGCTTTTGTTGCAACTACTCAATTCTGGGCAATTAATACATAAATGAATAAGTATGACTAAGTCCCAAACAAAATTTATTTGTGATACTGAAATTTGAATTTTATATATTTCACATGTATTAAAAACTATTCTTTTGGGGCTGGGATTGTGGCTCAGTGGTAGAGCACTTGCCTAGCACGCACAGGGCCCTGGGTTCGATCCTCAGCACCACATAAAAATAAATAAATAAAGATATTGTGTCCAACTACAACTAAAAAAAAAAAAAAAAACAAAACAAAACTATTCTTTTGAGTTTTTCAACCATTTTTAAAATTAAAAATCTTTGTTGTTGAGGCCTTCCAAAGCAGATGGCAGACCACAGTTTATACTGGATAACTTTATAAATAGGGATGTAGCTCAGTGGTAGAGCCCTTGCCTAGCATGCTCAAGGTCTTAGGTTCAATTTCCAGTACCACCAAAATAGTAGTAGCAGTAGTAATAGTAGTAGTAGTAATAATAATAATAAAAGTGAAACCAACAACAAAGCAAAGTTCCTATTAAAATATTATCTGGGGGCTGGGGTTGTAGCTCAGTGGTACAGCACTTGCCTAACATATGTGAGGCACTGGGTTCAATCCTCAGCACCACGTAAAAATAAATAAATAAATAAATAAATAAAACCCCTGTTACATTCCCAGTGGTTGGTGTGC
>NW_026006909.1:0-4476 GCF_001458135.2 Marmota marmota marmota
CTTTTTGGGGATGGAATCCAGAGCCTTTTGTTATGTTCTTTTACCACTAAACTATACCTCCAGATTCTTAATTTTTTTTTTTTTTTTTTTTTACTACCAGGGATTAAACCCATGGGCACTCTACCTCTAAGCTACATCCCAAGTCCTTTTATTTTGAGACAGTCTACATTGCCCAGGCTTACTTTGAACTCAAGATCCTCCTGCCTCAGCCTCTTGAGTTTCTGGCATTACCGTTGTGTGTCACTGAACCCAGCTTCTGTGGTTTTAAAAAATAAAGTCCAGACTGTTTTTTTAAAATAATTTGTTCCAATGTCTAAAAATCTAAGTGTATAGCTTACTGCGCAGGGATATCTACAGCTCTTCAGTCTATTGCTATTTTGGCAAGAAAAAAAAAATTAAAATGCTGCACCATAAACATTCATTGGAGAAAAGCCTCTTCAACAAATGGGAAAACTGGAAATCCATATATAGCAGAATGAAATTGAATCCTGCACAAAACTCAACTAAAAGTGGATTAAGGACTTAGGCATTAGACCAGAGACCCTGTGCCTAAAGAGAAAATGTAGGCCCACTTCTCCATCATGTGGCTTAGGAACCAACTTCCTCAACATGACTCTTAAAGTGCAAGAAGTAAAATCAAGAGTCAGTAAATGGGATGGTATCAAACTCAAAGGCTTCTCACAACAAAGGAAACAGTCAAGAACATGAAGAGAGAGCTTACAGAATGGGAGGAAATCTTTGCCACCTGCACCTTAGGTACAACATTAATCTCCAGGATATTCAAAGAACTCAAAAAACTTAACACCAAAACCCACCAAATAACCCAACCAACAAATGGGCAAAGGAACTGAACAGATACTTCACAGAAGAATGAATAGGAATGGCCAACAAACATATGAAAAAATGTTCAACATCTCTAGCAATTAGAGAAATGTAAATTAAAACTACACTGAGATTTCATCCATCTCCAGTCAGAATGGCAATTATCAAGAATACAAGTACCAATAAATGTTGGTGAGGATATCAGGGAAAAGATTCACTCATACATTCCTGGTGGGACTGCAAATTGGTGCAACCACTCTGGAAAGCAGTATGGAGATTCCTCAGAAAAATTGGAATGGAACCACCATTTGACTCAGTTATCTCATTCCTTGATATATACCCAAAGGTCTTAAACATACTACAATGATGCAGCCACATCAATGTTTATAGCAGCTCCATTCACAATAGCTAGCCTATGGAACCAACTTAGGTGCCCTTCAACAGATGAAGGGATAGAGAAAATGTGGTACATATACACAATGGAGTATTGCTTAGCCATAAAGAATGAAATTATGGCATTTGCTAGTAAATGGATGGAACTGAAGACTATCATGCTAAGTGAAATAAGCTAACACTATAAAACCAAAGGTTGAATGTTTTCTCTAATATGTGAATTCTAACACACAATAAGGGGTGGGGAGGAAAGAATAGAAGTTCATTGGATTAGACAATGAAGGGAAGGGAGGGGGGATGAGAATAGGAAAGACAATAGAATGAATTGGACATAACTTTCCTATGTTCATATATGAATTCATGACCAGTGAAACTCCAATCATGTACAACCACAAGAATGGGATCCTAAGTTATACTCCATGTATGTATAATATGTCAAAATACACTCTACTGTCATGCATATGTAAACAGAACAAATAAGAAATGCTCCAGATTCTTTTTCTTGAGACTCTGCTAGTTCTAGATCTTAACATATTTAAAAGCAAAAGTTTTGATGTTTTTCCTACCCAGTTCCCACCTTACAAATCACTATCCCTCCCGTCTTAGCAAATCGTAATCCCATTCTTCATGTTGTTCAGACAAAGACCTTGGTGCTATTCTTGTTTCCTTTCTTTCTTTCCACTCAACGTTGAATCCATCAGCAAATCCTGCAGGCTTATCTTAAAAATATGTTCACAATCCAACCTCCTTCTCACCATTTCTTCTGCTATCACACTGGTCAAAACTGCTGTTATTTCCCCCTCTGGATTAGTGCAATAACCTCGTAACTATTCCCCGCTGCTTATGTCTTTGTGCCTGTGAAGTCTATTTTTCACATCACAACCTGAATGATTTTTCTAGAAATGTAAATGATTATGCCTCTCATCTGCTCCAAATTCTCAGGTGGTCTCATTTTATACAAAGTAAAAGTCAGATGCTTGACAGTGATCTGCACCCACCTCCATCAACTTCTTCACCCACTGTTGCCTACTTCAGAAGTTCTAATACATCAAGCATCCTTCCCCCAACTACTTGCCCAACGTCTCACCTGGTTCCAGTTCTGTAGTGCTTGGCCTCAGACTGGGAGTTATGCTATTGGCTCCCTGGTTGTCAGACTGGGATTACATCACCAGCTTTCCAGATTTTCTAGCATACAGGTGGCAGATCGTGGGACTTCTTAGCCTCCATAATCACTTGAGCCAATTCCTATAATAAACCTCTCAGTTGTACCTCTATGCTATTTTGACTGTTTCTCCAGAGACTCTGGACTAGTAATTTAGATATACATATTCTTACATTCAATATAAAACCAGTCCCTCATGTGTTTATGTGTGGATAAAAATGCATTGAGATATTAAAAATGTTGTTTATTATCCTGATATAGACAGTTAAATTTTGACATAGGAGTAAGTTACCAAGAACAAACTAACCAGTTACTCATATGGGTTGTAAATAACATATTTCATTAATTTCAGATATGTAGACTGGAAAAATAGTCTAGAAGCATTAGCCCACCTCTCAAAGACCTTCACTTATGCAGAAAGGAACATCCTTATAATGAATAATGTGGTATATGTTAAAGAAAAGTATTATCCTGATACTTGTTAAAATTATAAGGAAGATTTTTTTCAGGACCATTGCCATAGGTGTTGGAACTATTGTGACAGGGAGAGAGATAACCTACAATACCAAGGATGAATAGCCAAGGATTAATAGCCAAGGACCAATGACCAGTCTTGTCTAGAAGAAGGCTCAGAGAAGTCCAACTAAAGTGTGTCAAAGGAGAGAAGCTTTGTAACATAAAAGGTCATCTTGAGATTCCATATAGAGTTGATCTGTCTCCAAATATCAGTGAAAAATCAGCCATCATCTAATTTAACAATAGGCATCAATGGACCTTGCTCTAGGAATTGTGCTAAATATGGAGGAAATCAAAGGTGATGAATCCTGACTTGGAGAACTTCCATTCCAATAGGGAGGTCAAGGTGTAAATTAATAATTACAATGTGATACAGCACAGGCTTTAGTATAGAGGTGAAGAACATGTTATGAAATATAG
Source organism: Marmota marmota marmota (assembly GCF_001458135.2). Lineage (NCBI taxonomy): Eukaryota > Metazoa > Chordata > Mammalia > Rodentia > Sciuridae > Marmota > Marmota marmota. The sequence continues at coordinate 3,314 of NW_026006909.1, forward strand.
GGTGTAGAGGGAATGAATGCTGAGAAGGGAAAAGAATAGATGTCAAGGAAGTCTTCAAAGAGGTCAAGAAAGTCTTCAGAGATTCTTTGGTTTGTGTTTTGATGGAAAGAGGAAAGGTTTTCCAATTAGAAAAAAAGGATTGGAAAAAGGTCTTTCAAGGCCAAAGTGACAACCTTACATAGATTCAGAAATATAAAACAGCAAATGTGATAGCTTAATGAGAAATGTGGAGGAGTGTCTGGAGGGACATGGAAATGGGTAAGGCTGGTCATCACCTTGAGTCAGACGTGAAGGACATTGTACTTGGGCTTAACCCTATAGAAGAAAAAGAGGAAGGGAAGTAAGAAATAGGGTTTATAAAGATTTCTCTGGCACAAGTGGAAGAGGATGAACTGGAGAAGGAACAGATCAAAGGCAAAAAAGTCTAATTGGGCAGTTTCTGAAGAGAAAAACAAAAGAGGGTTCCAATGAAAGACTAATGGTGTTGGAAAGGAACTATAGATTTAGAAGGTACAGATTTCCATTAGCAATTCCATATTATTTATAAGGAAATAGTGGGATTTAATAATGGCTTCCGGCTAGCCAGGTATTTGTGAAGACAGAGGTGGTATTAACAAAGAAGAGTATGGAGAAAACAAAAATAGATTGTGAGAGATAATGTGGTATATGTTCAATGTTGTGATTTAAGTGATTTGTTTTGTGTATGTTAAATACAACATGCTGGAGAGACTTTCAAGTCTAGATGTTCACTATACAGATCTGTGTGTGGGTTTGTGGCATAATGATGGGTAGAAATTGAGACAGGAATTTGAAATCACTTCAAAAGAAATAGGAGTCTGAAGCAGTAGAGAATGAAAGCATACACAGGAAGACTATGTGAGAAGACAATCAAAAATAGCTTGCTGGGTGCACTCATACTTAACAAAAAGCATTGTGTTCAATAAAATAACTCATGTTTTATGTTATACAACTTCAACTGTTTCTAAGGAGGGTATATTAAGTTAATGAGAATAGCCTTGTTTAGTGAATATATTAGTAGGTTTGGATTAGCAAATTTAGGATATTCAAATTTACAGAATCACTCTGCAAATTAGAAAGAATTAATTTTTTTTTTGGTTAAAAAAGTAGAAAAAAAGAGCAAAAAAAAAAAAAAAAAAAAAAAA
>NW_026006910.1:0-4475 GCF_001458135.2 Marmota marmota marmota
AGGTGTCTTTATCAAACCTCTTTCATCACTAGATAGATCTTCCAAACAAAAGCTGCACAAAGAAGCTATAGAACTCAATAATACAATCAATAACTTAGACTTAACTGAAATATATAGAATATTTCATCCTTCAATGAGAGAATAAAATTTCTTCTCAGCAGCACATGGATCCTTCTCTAAAATAGACCATATACTATGCCACAAAGCAACTCTTAGCAAATATAAAAAATATAGAGATACTGCCCTGTGTTCTATCAGATAATAATGGAATGCAATTATAAATCAATGATAAAATAAGAAATAAAATCCACTCCAACATCTGGAGACTAAATAATATGTTACTGAGTGAACAATGGGTTGCAGAAGACATCAAGGAGGATATTAGAAAATTTTTAGAGGTGAATGAGAACACAGATTCAACATATTGAAATCTCAGGGACAGTATGAAGGCAGTACTAAAAGGAAAGTTCATTTCATGGAGTTCATTCCTTCAAAGAAGAAAAATTCAACAAATAAATGTCCTAACATTACATCTCAAACCCTAGAAAAAGAAGAACATATAAACACCAAAAGCAGCAGAAGACAGGAAATAATTAAAATCAGAGATGAAATCAATGAAATTGAAACAAAAGAAACAATTGAAAAAATTGACAGAACAAAAAGTTGGTTATTTGCAAAAATAAATAAAATTGACAAACACTTAGGCATGCTAACAAAGACAAGGAGAGAGAAAACTCAAATTACTAATGCACATGATGTAAAAGAAAATATCACAACAGACACTACAGAAATACAGAAGATAATTAGAAATTATTTTGAAAACTTATACTTCAATGAAATAGCAAGTATCAAAGGCATTGACAAATTTCTAGAGTCATATGATTTGCCCAAATTGAATCAGGAAGATATACATGATTTAAACAGGTCAGTTTCAAGCGATTAAATTGAAGATGCCATCAGAAGCCTACCAACCAAGAAAAGCCCAGGACCAGATGGATACCCAGCTGAGTTCTACAAGACCTTTAAAGAAGAACTAATAACAATACTCTTCAAATTACTTCAGGAAATAGAAAAAGAGGCAGAAATTCCAAACTCATTCTATTAGGCCAATATCATCCTGATTCCAAAACCAGGCAAAGACACAGTAAAGAAAGAAAACTTCTGACCAATATCTCTAATGAAGTTAGATGCAAAAATTCTCAATAAAATTCTGGCAAATCAAATACAAAAACATATCAAAAAGATCATGCACCATGATCAAGTGGGATTCATCCCAGGGATGCAAGTTTGGTTCAACATAAGAAAATCAATAAATGTGATCCATGACATCAATAAACTTAAAGATAAGAACTATATGATCATCTCAACAGATGAAGAAAAAGCATTTGACAAATTAGAGCACTGCTTCATGTTCAAAACACTCAAAAAAATTAGGGATAACAGGCTCACAGATCAACATCATAAAGGCTATCTATGCTAATCCCCAGGTAAACATCATTTTAAATGGAGAAAAATTGAAGGCATTCCCTCTAAAACCTGGAAGAAGATAGGGGTGCCTACTGTCATCACTTCTATTTAACATAGTTCTTGAAACACTGGCCAGAGCAATTAGAAAAATGAAAGAAATTAAAGTGATACACATAGGAATAGAAAAACTCAAGTTGGCACTATTTGTTGATGATATGATTCTATACATAGAAGACCCTAAAATTCCCACCAGAAAACTTCTAGAACTAGTAAATGAATTCAGCAAAGTAGCAGAATATAAAATCAACACCAATGAATCAAATGCATTTCTGTATTTCAGTGACAAATCCTCAGAAAGGAAATTAGGAAAACTACCCCATTTACAATAACCTCAGAAAAAATAAAATACTTGGGAATCAACTTAAGAAAAGAGGTGGAAGATCCCTATAATGAAGATTACAGAATGCTAAAGAAAGAAATTAAAGAAGACTTTATGGAAAGATCTACCTTGTTCTTGAATAGGCAGAATTAATATTGTCAAAATGACCATACCACCAAAAGTACTATACAGATTTAATGTAATTACAATCAAAATCCCAATGACATTCATTATAGAAATAAAAAAGCAGTCATGAAATTCATCTAGAAAAATAAGAGCCCCAGAATAGCTAAATCAATCCTTAGCAAGAAAAGTGAAGCAGATGGCATCATTATACCAGACCTTAAACTATACTACAGAGCAATAGTAACAAAATAGCATGGTATTGGCACCAAAACAGACTGGTAGACCAATGGTACAGAATAGAGGACACAGAGACTAACCCACAAAATTACAATTGTCTTATATTAGACAAAGGCACCAAAAATATACATTGGAGAAAAGATAGCCTCTTCAACACATGGTGCTGGGAAAACTGGAAATCCATATGCAACAAAATGAAATTAAACCACTATATCTCACCATGCACAAAACTCAATTCAAAGTGGATTGAGAACCTAGGAATTATACCAGAGACAGTGTGCCTATTAGAAGAAAAAGTAGGCTCCAATCTGCATCATGTCATATTGGACCTTGACTTCCTTAATAAGAGTCCTATAGCACACAAATTAATATAAAGAATCAATAAATGGGATGGATTCAAACTAAAAAGCTTCAGCTCAACAAAAACAACAAAACAATCAGTGAGACAGAGAGCCTGGGAACAAATTTTTACCACATGCACATCAGATAGAGCACTAATATCTAGGATATATGAAGAACTCAAAAATCTTAACACCACAAAAACAAATAACATAACCAATAAATGGGCCAAGGAAATGAACAGACACTTCTCAGATGATGAAATAAAATCAATCAACAAATATGTGAAAAAAATTGTTCAACATCTCTAGCCATTAGAGAAATGCAAATTAAAACTAAGATTTTATCTCACTCCAGTCAGAATGGCAGCTATTAAGAATATAAACAATAATAAGAGTTGTCGAGGATGTGGGGGAAAAGGCACACTCATACATTGCTGGTGGGACTGCAAATTGGTGCAGCCCATATGGAAAGCAGTATGGAGAATCCTTGGAAAATTGGGAATAAAACCACCATTTGACCTAGCTATCCCACTTCTCAGTCTATACCCAAAGGACTTAAAAACAGCATACTTTACAGGGACACAGCCACATAAATGTTTATAGCAGCACAGTTCACAATAGCTAAACTGTGGAACCAAACTAGATGCCCTTCAATAGTTGAATGGATAAAGCGGTGTATATACACAATGGAATATTACTCATTATTAAAAGAGAATAAAATCATGGCATTTGCAGGTAAATGGATGGAGTTGGAGAAGATAATGCTAACTAAAGTTAGCTAATGCCAGAAAACCAAATGATGTATGTTTTCACTGATTTAAGGATGCTGATTTATAATATGCTGCAAGGGAGGGAGATGGGAGGATTAAATGAACTCTAGATAGGGCAAAGGGGAAAAGGGGAGGGAGAGGAAGGGAGGGGGCATGGGAGTTGGAAAGAAGTGTGAAATGTAGTCCTGGGAGGAATGAACATTTTAACTTTTATTAATTACTTATGCCTTACTGGGAGTGATATGTAACACAGTTCTTCAAAGCAGGATTTCAGAGGGGGATATAAACAACTCTAAAGGCACTAATGCTAAGAGTGGAAAAGAAAAATGAGAGGTGATAGGGCACCAAATATAATGTTTCTTTTTCCGAAAATTACCACCATTAAATGAAAAAAGTACACATTCTTAGCCATGTAATTGCTTTAATTTTTGGTTCAGAGCATATTGTATTTTTAGAAACTAGTTAGTAACATTGTTTAAAATAGATGCATTGGGAATGTGAGGAATTTATTAGGATTCTGCTGCTTACTAATGTGTGAACTAGAAAAGCCACTTAGCTTTAGTTTCATTTAATGAGAAAGTGGGCATAATACCTACCCTGCTTATTTCACAGGGTGGTTATGAAAGTTGGAAAGCTTTCTAAGTTGGAAAAACAAATATATTATCTATAGTTGATGTCATTGTAAAAAGAATATTTGCAATGAAGACTTGCCTCTCATTATCAGTGGAATTTATGGTTGGTGGAAATAGATAGATAGATAGATAGATAGATAGATAGATAGATAGACAGATAGATTTGTACCTATTCTATTGTTTCTTTAAATTCTGAAGGAATTCCTACCAGGTTCTGAAACTAAATATTATTCGCATTTTGGGAAGAGCCTTTCACAAAAATTTCTTCTAATTTTAACTCTAGGCCCATTAATGTGTAAGTATATCTAGTCCATGATATCATTTTACAAGAGAAAAGCTCTTCTTTTTTTCCATTTTCTCAAAGGACTGTTAATTTTTTTTAATTTTTATTGTTGGTTGTTCAAAACATTACAGAGTTCTTGATATATCATATTTCACACTTTGATTCAAGTGGGTTATGAACTCCCATTTTTACCCCGTATACAGATTGCAGAATCCCATCAGTTACACATCCATTGATTTA
>NW_026006911.1:0-4475 GCF_001458135.2 Marmota marmota marmota
GAAAAAAAAAAAAAAAAAAAAAAAAAAAAAAATTCTCCTTGAGACTACCTTTGGCTAAAAGATCTAATTTTCTTGGCATGGGTTTCCTATAGGAGTACCTTAAAAGTCAAGTAATAATAATACCTTAAACAGTGTTTTACTTGGGTAGTAGAAGTTCTTACAAATACTTTGCTAATTTGACCCTCAAAATAATCCAAACAAGTACTATTATAATGTCCCTTTAAGATTAGAAGACACAGGTTAAGTAACTTGACCAGAATTGAACAGAAAGTAGAAAAGCCAGAATTTAAACCCAATTAAGTCATACTTTTTTTTTTTTTTTAATGTATTCTGGACTGCGCTAGAGTCTACAGAAGGTATACAATCCTATTTAAGCCCATTTAAAGCTGTTTTGCAACTTTCAATCTCAAGAACGCATCAAACTCAAGACAGTCTGAATTACCTTCAAATTAATATTGTGATGTGACAGGGATGACAACAAAATTGAATAGGAAGCCACTTGCCTTAAATCTCCATGTAACAATAATAATTTTATAGCCATCCATGAAATAAAAGTGCCCCAGTGGGAGCCTTAGTATTCTAACAGGAATCTGTGAAGTACCAGGGGAGCCCAAGACCTAGAAAGGTGGCTTTGAGAGGGCAAAAACTCATAAAGGTGACACATGTGCTAACTGTGGTCTCAGCTCCTGATTCGGAAGAAGGTCTGTTCCTCTGAGGGCTCAGGTATAGCCCATGTTGCTTTGCTTTTCCTATAATGGGTCCAGGAACAATTATTCCCACTAGTATTATAGAAGACAAGCCTATTCTCCTGAGTCTTGACTGGATAATGAAAAGTCCCTCAAATACAGTTCTTTGTTGTCTGGTTCTCCTCTGATATAGTAGCATACAGGGCACCCTACTTAGCCCTCTTGGTTCCTTCCCAGGACTGATTTTGTCGGGAGCTTCAAGGGTGCTGTTTGAATGAAGAGTCACAAAATCTATACTGGACCAAATTTAGTGAAGTAGAATCTAGGGCCTTGAAAATCATCAAAATATATGAAGCTCAAATAACTCTGTACAGATCAAAACATTCCCTACAGAGTGTTTCATCTTGGAATTCTAAGCAGTTCCAACCAAATACTTACCATGGTGATAGAAAACAAAAAAACCTCTCAATAAAAATTGTGGTAATTTTGGCCCCCACCATGTTTAGGTGTAATCAGAGAACAAATTTCCTGCCCAGGGTACTGGAGGGAGGCAGGTCTATGCCACCCACAGGTTATCCAATCAAAGCCCCACAGAAGGTCCTGAAAAGCAGCTCTAGACCCTCTCAACACAATGAGATCAGGCCTGCCCATCCAGGGACCTAGTGAGTGGCAAGCACGTCCATGTGACCAAAGGGATAGGCAAAAGACCTTGGTCTCAGCTATAGAGCCTAAGGCATTTTTGTGACTCTGTTTCAGCCTTACCAAGCCATGGGCAGAAAACAGTAGTGTCTGACTACAATCTCATCTAGCAACCTTGGAAGATATCCAAGGGACCCAGAGAAGCTGTACCTATATGCATATCTTATAATAAAACTGCCATTTACAGGCTGTCATCCCAGATTTAGCCAAACATACTAAGGTACTGAAGGCAGTTTAGTACAGCCAGAGACCAGAGCAGAATTGTGCTCACTAGATCCCTTGGGGTAAGAGACCAACTAACCACCAACCAAGGACTGCACTATGAACCCAGCAGAAGACAAATGACCTGGGTGTAGTCTCATTTGACCACAGTAACTAGGAAATCTCATCAGCCCAGGAACATCATAAGAAAAGGCTTTAACCTGCCCAAACCGGTCTGAAATGACTAAAAGTGCTCCCTCTTTCAAATGCACTAATATCAGTACAAGGCTATAAGGACAGCACAGAATCAGTAAAACATGACACAGCAAAGAAAAACTAATAAAGCTACAGAAACTGAATCCAGAAATAAGATCTACAAAAGTTTTAAATTTAAACTAGTTTCAAGAAGCTTAATGGACTGGAGGTGTAGCTGAGTTTGAGAGTACATGCTTACGATGTGCAAACAGAAGGAAAAACAGAAGTTCACTGTGATGAAAGAAAACACAAACGAAGCAATGATTAGGAAATTAATACATGAACAAAATGAGAAGTTTAATAAAAGAAATAAACAATAAAAACGCATTAATTTTGAAGTTCGAGAATACATTGGTGGAACTAAATAAAAATCAACTGACAGTTTCAATAGTAGACAAGATCACACAGAAGAATTAGGGAACTTGAAGGCACGTCATTTGAAATGACTCAAAGAGAAAACAAAATGAAAAATGACTTATGGGAGAACATCAGCATATAAATATTTTAGCTCATTTAGCAATGAGGATATGTTCTGAGAAATGCATTATTAGGCATTTTCCTTCCTGTGTGAACATCATAAAGTGTATTTACACAAGCCTAGACTATATAGATTACTACACATCAAAGCTACATGGTAAAGTCTATTATTCCTACACTACAAACTTGTACAGAATGTTACTGTACTAAATAGGCAATTTTAACACAATATAAAGTATTTGTGTAACTAAACAGAAAAGTCAGAGTAAAAATACTAGGCAACAACAGAAAATTTTCAGCTCTGTTATAGTATCATGAGAACACTGTCATATGCAATTAATTATTGATTGAAATGTTGCCACACAGTGCATGACCATATAAAAATTAGAGGAATTTCAGAAAGAAAATATGGAGAGGAAAAGAGACAGAAAACTTATCTAAAGAAATAATGTCTGAAAATTTCCCAAATCTTGGCAGGGATATGAAAACATAGGAAAGTAAGAAACTCAATGGTAAAGGTAAATACTGAGTCAAATTCCAAAAATCTCTAGTACAACAGCTAAAGAAGAAAACTATGAAAAAGAGTTAGGAACACTTTTCAGAAGTACAGTATTTGCTTAGCACGGGTTAAATCCCTAGAATTACCCATACACAGATAAACACACATATATTCAATTTTATGAAGATCAAAGAGCCCTAAGTAAGATCACTCAAAAGAGAAATACTGCAAGATATATTTTAACCAAATTGTTAAATGTCAAATACAAGGAAAGACTTTTGGAAGTAGCAAGAAATGAGACAATCATCACAGGCAAGGAAACTCCCATAAGGGACTGGAATGAAATATTTAAAGCACTGGAAAACAAAACAAAACAAACAAAAACCCCTTGTAGAATACATTGCCTGGCAAAGTTACCCTTAAACAAATGGAAAAGAGAATGGAAAAGAGAATTCCAGAGAAACAGAAGCTGAGGAAGCTTATCATCACTAAACCTGGGTTATGAAAAATGCTATTACAATGTTGAAACCAAGAGGGATAATCAAAACCATGAAAACATATGAAAGTAAAGAACTCAATGGTAAAGGTAAATACAAAGTCAAGTTTGGAATAGTATAACAGCTAAAGAAGAAAACTATGAAAAAGAGTTAGGAACATTAATCAGAAGTAGAGAATTTGCCTATCATGTGAAAGGTCCTGATTAAATCCCCAGAATTACTCATGCGTGCGTGCGCGCACACACACACACACAAAACTATTAAAAATAAACAAACCTACAGTAATCTCTTAAAACGTACACAGTGTAAAAATATGTAAACTGTGGCATTAAAAACAAATCACGGAAAAAGTGTAGTTTCTGTATGTGATTGAAATTGTTATCAGCTTAAAATAACCGACCAGAAATACAAAATGTTTTATGTAGCCCTCATGATAACGACAAAGCAAAAACCTATAGGAGATTTATAAGAGATAAAGGAATCAAAATACACTCAATAGATAAATCATGAAATCAAAAAGGAAGACACCAAGAGAAAAGGAAAGGAACAAAAAGGTCCACAAAGCAAAGAGAAAACAACAATAGGTTAAGATTATCCTACTAAAATAGCTAGGACCAGAAGTATTTCATAAAGTTTTTTTCTAATTTTGGAAGGTTTGCAGACTTTACTGGTTAATGTGAAAATCTGAAATCCAAAATGTTGCCAAATCTGGAACTTTTTGAGCATTGTGTTAGGGTTCAAAAAGTTTTGGATTTTAGGACATTTCAAGATTTCACATTAAAAATGCTCAACTTGCAATAAAATGGCAGTAGGAAGTTCTTCTTATAATTACATTAAATGTAAGTGAACTAAATTTTCCTATCCAAATGCAGAGTTGCTGGATGAATAAAATAGCAAGACCCAACTGTATGCTGTCTATAAAAACTCATTTCACCTTGAAAGACACATATATGGAAAGTGAAAAAATGGGAAAAAACATGCCATGTAAACAGAAATCAAAAGAAAGCAGTGATAGCTAAACTTAGAACAGACAAAATAAACTTTAAATTGTCCAATATTTCAGTGCCTTAATGTGTAAATATAAAAGATTTATATGTACATCAATACAATAAATGATTTCAATTCATTTTCAACAATGGACAGAAATCATCTAGCCCCACC
>NW_026006912.1:0-4472 GCF_001458135.2 Marmota marmota marmota
GTCATCAAAAAGAAATATGGTAAATAGAGTTTATTGCAAGATTTAAGAGCCATTAACAATGAGATGGTTATTATGGGACCTGCTCAATCAGGGATTCCTCAATTGTCTGCTTTGCCAAAAACCTGGTATGTTTTAGTTTTAGATATTAAAGATTGTTTTTTTTTTTCAATTCCAATTCATCCTGAGGATAGTCCATATTTTGCATTTACTATCCCTGCACTGAATCATGAAGGTCCTGATCAGAGATATGAATGGAAAGTACTCCCTCAAGGGATGGCTAACAGCCCAACTATGTGTCAAATTTATGTTAACAAAGTAATCCAGCCACTTAGAAATCAAAATCCTGAACTACAAATATTTCACTATATGGATGATGTATTATTAGCAAACAAAGATTAAAAACAAATTGCTAGAATGTCATGCCATGCTTACAAACTTATTAAAAAGTTATAATATAGAGATAGCAATAGATAAAGTACAAATAAATTTTCCAATTAATTATTTAGGACTTATGTTATCCTCAACCACGGTCCGTCCACCAAAAATTCAAATATGAGTAGATCAACTCAAATCATTTAACGACTTTCAAAAGTTATTAGGAGACATAAATTGGATTAGGCCTTATCTAGGCATACCAACAGGAGAATTGGGACCTTTATTTGATATCCTAAAAGGTTCATCAGTACCAAATTAACCCCAAATGTTAAAGCCTGAAGCAGGAAAGGCATTAAAAATCATTGAAACATATATGGAAAATATGCATTTGGATAGAATTGATATAAGTTTGCCTTTATTTTTTATTGTACTACCAACAAAAAATATTCCTACAGGAGTATTTTGGCAAGAAGTTCTATTATTATGGATACATTTATCTTATTCTCCTAACACTATTCTTACTAGGTATCCTGAGGGTGTAGGACAATTAATACTCAAAGGAATAAAAGCAGCCAAGGGAGTGTTTGGAATTTCTCCCAATAAAATTATTACTCCATATACTATGGATCAAATTGATGAGTTAGCTAATGAGTTAAATTCTTGGACAATAATCATGTGCAAATCTAATGTTTCATTTGATAACCACTTACCATCTAATCCTTTATTGTCTTTTTGGTCATTGCACCCTGTAATTTTTCCAAAAATGACAAGAAAAACACCAATCATGAATGCTCCAAATATATTCACTGATGGTTCAAATAATGGTACAGCAGCAGTAGTTACCCCTGATCAAACTTTTACATTTTTAGTACCCAATCTGGTCAAAAGGTAGAGCTTAATGCAGTATTACACGCTTTTGTGATGTTTAAAGATTCTGTATGTAATTTATTTTCTAATAGTCAGTATATAGTTGATGCTTTAATATAACTTGAAGATGCGGGTAGGATTTCCCCTTCCTCTACTCTTTTCTCTTTGCTTTTCGCTATATAAATTCTAATCTGGGACAGAAAAGATCCAATCTTTATAGGACATATCAGGACACATATAGGAATGCCTGGAGCCCTTAGTTTGGGCAATGATTTAGCAGATAAAACTACACATGACATACATATTTTCTCTACACTAGAAGAAGCTAAAAATTTTCATAAAAAGTTCCATGTCAATGCTAGTACTTTACAAAAGTGTTTGAAAATAACTAAGGAACAAGCTAGACAAATAATAAAACAATGTCAAAATTGTGTGACCTTTTTACCACAAGTTAATCTTGGAGTCAATCCTAGAGGACTGATACCTAACCATATTTGGCAGATGGATGTCACACACTTGCCAGAATTTGGAAAAATTAAAATATTTGCATGTTACAGTTGATACTTCTTCTGGATTTTTGATGGGCTCCCTTCATGCTGGAGAAAAAACTAAAGATATTATAGCTCATTGCTTACAAAATTTTGCCACTGTGGGCATTCCAAAACAGTTAAAATCAGATACTGCCCCTGGTTATACTTCTACCTCTTTTATACAATTTTGCTCATCATTTGGCATTACGCATATAAGAGGAATCCCATACACTCCACAAGGACAAGGCATAGTTGAAAGAGCTCATCAAACTATTAAAATGTACTTATTAAAGCAAAAATATGGAATTGGGAGGGGGTATATATTCCCCCAAGATAAACTTAAAATAACCCTTTTTATTCTAAACTTTTTAAATTTGGATTCATCAGGGCTTAATGCTGCGGAAAGGCATATGTGTCCAAAAAATGTACATAATCCAAAGGTTATTTGGAAGGATGTTCTAACAGGACAATGTAAAGTTCTTGACCCAGTAATTTTCTGGAGTCGGGGGTCTGTTTGTGTGTTTCCACAGGGAGAACAGCAGCCGATTTGGATTCCAGAAAGATTAACTAAATCGATTTCTACAGACCACAAAGAAGATGATTTGGCTCAATTCCATAACAGCTGATATCCAGAACTCCAGTTTGGCTATCCTTACATCTGCAACAGAACCACGATGCTTTTTTTCAATATCCACTTTATTATTGCCTTTTCCCACAACATGAAGTTCTATTTTGTTTTTTGAGCTCATACAGACCTAGGTTAATGTTTTGCTGATCAATTCTATTTTTTGACTATAGAGTTTTTAAACATTGCAATGGAGATTTCACCTGTAAAAAGTTATAAGGCCTTTACTATTATGTTATGTGTTGTATTATATTATGTGTGCACACTTGTGTTTTGTGTTGTATGTTTGTATGTATGTATGTCCATATATCATATATGATGAGCGCTCATGAAAAATGGATCCAAATATTTTTTTTTTTATTCACGTGATTTAAATGGTTTAATTTAAATTGGGAAAACAGCTGTTGAGGATTGTTTTAATATGTGAACAAAAAAGGAGGTTAAAAGATCTGTTTGTTTACTTTCACCTTTCCTTTACATTATATTTAATAATTCTGTTCAAGATAATGTAAATTGTTCAGAAAATTGTTTTCTTTTAGTGCCTTCTGGAATATTACATAATTTTTTCTTTAGCCATTATTGCCAGAATTCCTATCTTCATCCCAGTGCTGGTGCAGACAAAGATAAAACCAATCTACAGCTTCTGCAATAGCTATCACTGAACTGCTTGCAGAACTTGCCCGGACTATGTATCATTTGTATGCATTGTGAACTCATTTGTATGCATTGTGAACTATCTGTTGGTGCAGCGACTTGTGGTAGTGTTGGGGTATTTTTGCTGATGGTGTCATCTGTGGTACAATTTTTCCAAAAGGAGCCATCAATTGACTTGGTGGATCCTCCTCCTTTCTGCTTGTGAAGGTAGTTCAGCTAAAATTTGGGGGCCTACAGAGGTGAGGCAAAGAACCTCACACCCTCACTGATACAAAGACCTATCCACAGGTGTGGCTGTATGCTGGACCGGTAGTCAATGATGGGTAAGATCCAATTGCAATGGTACCAACCTAAGACAGGAGGCTGATGCCTTGAGCTCAGCTCATCTGATATGGGTAAGAACCATATGTAGTATTGGACAACCTAAGGCAGGCACGGTCCCTAAGCCACATGCTTGTTATTTAAACAGAGAGGGGGAAATGTTGACAGCCACAGCCAAAGGGGCCCCAATGTTGAGAGCCACAGCCGAAGGGGCCCCAACAAAATTCCAGCTGCCAGCAAACTTCCAGCTGCCAGCTGATTGGCTCCTTTACGGTGATGCTCATTGTCCTGTTTCCCCACCCTTTCAGACCACGGAGCTGCTCATTGGAGGACTCTTTTTGGCTCCACCCATGCAACCCAGCCAATCGGCCTCAAGAGCAGGAGGAGTGGGGGGGGGTAGAGAGGCTTGTGGGAAGCTGGTGGTGGCAGTTGGGCTCTTCAGGAATTCCTGAAGAGCTTGTGTGGTGTGGCATGTGTGTTCTAAAAATAAAGTTCGTTTCTGCTTGATGAGTGGCTCGTGAATTTTGCCCAGCCAGAGTGCGTCACCTTGTTTAGATAGCAGGTGGGACCATGATCTCAACTAGACCTGATCACTTTCCTAGTTGCTGTAACCTTGGGTCAAATACTTAGTGTTGTCCTCACCCACAATGCACATTCCTGGTTGCCTCATCACAGGGCATGTGGGTCACAGTACTCGCCTAAACACTCTGGGGTTTGGATTCATTCTTCTCTGATTTTGTTACTTTCTCTTTTCCAAAATTTCCCCCTGAATATTTCTAGGACTTCACATCTGTGGATTCTACTTTGGTCATTTTAAGTCAGTGGATCTCAATGTTTAAAGGAAGATCTAGGAAGATAGATGTTGTCCATGAACAATTTTAGTGCTTAGAGTGAAGTATATTCAAAGTATTTCACATTTCTTTTGGGGGAAAAGATATTCTAACAGAGCCCAGCACAGATGAGAATTTTTTTTTTAATATTTATTTTTTAGTATTTGGCGGACACAACATCTTTGCTTGTATGTGGTGCTGAGGATCGAACCCGGGCCACACGCATGCCAGGCGAGCGCGCTACCACTTGAGCCACATCCCCAGCCCCAA
>NW_026006913.1:0-4472 GCF_001458135.2 Marmota marmota marmota
ATACAATACAAAAATGTAGCCCATGGCTTTTTAAGGAGGAGTTGTTAAATATATCACAATGGAACCATCATGGTGAAGATTTTAAAAGAATAGAAAAGAAAAGCCCTGGGACTCTGCCAGTTGGCACATTGCCATTGTGGACATTTGTATCTTGTTTGCTTAGTCCAAAGCCTTCAGTTCAGACAATGGTAGAGGAAGGAGAAGACATATTGATTCAAGTAAAAGAGAAGGTCTCTCAAGTTAGTCAGACAGAGGAAAAGATTCAAGTAAAAGAGAAGGTCTCTCGAGCTAGTCAGACAGAGGAAGAAAGTTTAGAGCAGAAAAAGCCATCAGGGGAAAAGTTACAACAGGAGACTGCTACTAATACCTTTCTATCACCAGAGGGTGTAAGTGTCCAACCTACAGTGCCACCTCCATATGCTGGGAGGCCCCCAACCCCCGCAGTTGATAGTTGGGATCCTGAGACAATAAAAATTACTTGGAAATCAGAAAGACCAGTATGGGTTCCTCAGTGGCCCCTGACTAAAGAAAAGATACAAGCAGCCCATGACCTGGTCAAACAACAATTAGCGGAAGGACATATACAATCTTCTGTATCTCCCCATTTTTGTCATCAAAAAGAAATCTGATAAATGGAGATTATTGCAAGATTTAAGAGCCATTAATAATGAGATGGTTATTATGGGACCTGCTCAATCGGGGATTCCTCAATTGTCTGCTTTGCCAAAAACCTGGTATGTTTTAGTTATAGATATTAAAGATTGTTTTTTTTTCAATTCCAATTCATCCTGATGATAGTCCATGTTTTTTTTTAAGCATTGCCAAACAGGCAATGCTTAAAAAAATCTTTAAAAAAATAAAACAAAAAATATGCAACCAGCCAGAGAAGGGTTCCACTTCCAAAGGGCTCATGTGGTCACCCTGGACCTCCCCATACGCTGCTTCTGGATAAGCATGAAGCCACGGACTAGCAACCTAAGTCCATCTGCAAGGCTCCATGGGCCAGCGACATGGCGGAGTCGTGGGCAGATGTCTCAGCACACTGAGGACACCTGAGGTGAGGACAGGAGCCCTGGGCAGCTTGGTGCTCTGCCCACCTTTACTCTGCCTGCTGCCTTCTTGTCTCAGCCCCTCCCTCCTGCTGGAGCATGGACAGAACCGCTGGGTGTGCAGCTGCCACCCTCGTGTGACCTAACGTAGCCAAGTGCATGTGATGGTGGAGGCCGGAAAACAGAGCCTGCATCTGGGACAAAACTGAGCTCTGAAGGAAGCCGGCAGCCCCACCTCCTCCTGCCACGTCTTCAGATCAACTCTCATTTGTTCAAGGGACAGCTAGCCGGTGTTCTGTTCGTCTCCTGTGGAAGTCAGCCTTCTGTGGCTGTGACCAAAAGACCTGGCAGGAACAATGTAGAGGAGCAGAAGTTTATCTGGGGCTGGTGGTTTCAGAGGTTCAGTCCGTGTGGGCCGATTCCATTGCTCGGAGCCCAAGGTAAGGCAGGGCATCATGGCAGGGCATCATGGCAGAAAAAAGCAGCTCAAGACACCTCAACCAGGAAGCAGAGAGAGCCCTGCTCACCAGGGACGAAGTACGAACCCAAAGATATGCCCCCAGGCACTCACCCCCCAGCCACGCCCTACAGCCTACACTATGGCCAGTTAATCCATTGGTGGATCAGTCCACTGACTAGGCTAAGGTCCTCATAACCCAATTATTTCACTCTGAAAATTCTCCCATTGTCTAACAAATGTGCTTTGGGAAGACACCTCATTTCTAAACCATAAAACCTCCCAAACAGAATCCCCAGACAGGCCAGGCGTGGCCCTTTCTGCCCTCTCTAGATGATCCAGTGCACCCGACCCCACTAAGGGCCTCCACCAGGAGTGGAGGACGTGGCGTGAGCAGTTTCTGACCTGTTCCTTCCTGCCTCTCCGCGGCTCCTGCTCTGGGCTGGGAGAGAGAGGGAGAGCCTCTTCTCCAGGACTGTGGCTGTGGCCGCTGCTCCATCCCAGGCTGAACTATCCTCTGGCCTCCCGCTCTCCCCTGCCTGCACATCTGAATTCAAGACATCAACACTCAGAACAAATCCCATCATCTGCTCTGTGCGTCTGCTGGCGAGGCGCCTAGCCAGGGCAGACAGGTGATGTGATTCCCTGGTGTTCTCAGCCCTCTGAGCAAACCGGTGCTGGCCTCATGTTCATGTCATAAAGTGGCCCCAGCACCCCGACCCCATAGGAACTTGGCTTTCCACCGGAGCGAGGCCTTTCCACCTTGTGTGTGTGTAATGAACTGGAAGCACTGGGTGTGGTGACACAGCCCAGGGCAGGGACCTGGCAAGCCTCTACCTCACTCCATAGTACTGAGGAGAACAGCCTGATGGTGGGTGGCCCTGGAAAACCTCAAAGCCTGACCCAATGGGAGGCTGGAGCAGAACGGGCGGCTGTCAGTCTTCTCAGTGGACCACCCTGGTTACCTCTGGATGAGTGGCAAGGTGCTTGGGTTGTCCTTGACGTGAACTGAGAACCAAACAGGCTGGATCTGTCCGGGGAGCTGAGCCCACATCTGGGGCACTTAGCGCTCACATGAAGGGCCACCTTTAATTATGGGAAAACGGAAGACAATGGAGCCCATTTCCAAGGGCACCAATAAAGCATCTGTTACTCACTGATCGAATGAATGGAGCCAGGAGTCAAATCTCTATGGCTTATCAATGGTGCTGCCTGGCAGCATTAATCAGACAGCTGATTAACTGAATTCAGTGCTGATAAGAGATCATGAGATGGAGGCCGATTGAGAGCAGCGGCCAGGTGCTGCGTGGTGTGAGCGGCTGCCTGGCGCTGGCTCTCCTGGTGGCCGGCTTGGCACAGCTCACACTGTTGGCTTGCTGTGCTTTGACATGGTCATCAGGAGGTCGGCCAGGGGTTGAAGGCTCTGCTGGTTTTGGTCTCTTATGTCATGCTCTGGGTGTAGAGGAAGTATACCAGTGGGTCAGACCCACAAACACCCACTAAGTGTAAAATGTTTCCCAAGAGGGTCTCAGCAAATGGTGCTTCCTCCCTTCCCCCTGAGAGAGGAAAATGGCAGATCACAGGCACTGAACTTGGGGTCGAACAGGAGTCCGAGGCCTGCTCTGTTACCAAGAAGCTGTGCCATCATGGCCCAGCAGCTATCCTCCTCTGGGCTCTGGTTTTATCATCTGTGCAGTGAGACAAGCGATCACATCTGGCTGGGCCAAGGTGCTGGATTGAATGACCTGGTTTTCTTCAAGGGCTAGGTACGTACCCCTCTTCTCTCCCCTCCATCCGGTCCAAGTTATTGCCTTGAAAGGAAGTTGCTGCAGGGCTGCGAATACCTGCAGCTTCTGCAAACAAAACCACAGGAAATTAAAATCTCAGGCATCATGGCATTCCGGCATTCCTGGGGCCATCTCAGGCCTTCCTCACTTGTAGACGCAATTAAACCGAAGCCAGAGAGGTCAAGTGGCTGCTCCGGGCAGAGCAGGGCTCCCGAGCCCTGAGCCTTCCAGGTGCTACATGTGGGTGTCGTAACAGAAAACAAGTGAAGTGGCTTAAGTAGCACTGAGATTTACCATCTCATTCATGGAAGGGCATCAGTGCCAGGGCTGAGCCCTTTATGTACGTGGCATCTACAGGGGTGGGAACCTGTCTAGGTGATATGAGCCTAGCTAGCTATCTGCTACAGAGCGCGAGCACCCAGAAAATCACTGGAGTGGCCGCAGGAGGGGACTTTGAGCTACATTTTCAGGAATGGAACCCAAGCCACTCAGAGCTCACCTGCGGGGCTGCCCCCTTCACCCCACCACATCAGAGCCGCTGCCTCTCCTGCCAGGAAGTGGAGGATGGCCAGGTGGGCCAGATATGGAGAGATTCACCAGGAGGGGCGAGAGATGAGGCCCTCAGTCCGGCTTCCTAGCCTCCAGCCAGAGCCTCTCCCTGGTAGCGGCTGGGTCCCCTCATTCTTATCCAGACCCCTGGTGGAGCCTCCCCTGGGACAAGGAGGGTGGAAGGTGGTGGAGGTTGCCGAATGGCGTCAGCACACCCTTCCTGAGATGAAGCAAGCAAACTCTGTGGGTTGAATATGGTCGTCACTCTTCACAGTTTAACCCCCACTGCAGGGTATGAGGAGTGCAGGGACTCAACCTGGCTGTAAGTGCTGAGGGACGGGGCCCTGGGAGGTGAGTGGGACTCCATAAGGCAGGTTAGGGAGGCACCTCTCAGACTGGCTCCTGTGGCTTTATAAGAAGATATGGAGCCCAAGGGGGCACACACGCTCTTGCCAGCTGATGCCTGGCACCCCTTTGGGGCTCTGCCAGCAAAATGTGGTCAGCAGATGCAGCCCCTTAATTTTGAATGTCTCCAGAACCATGAGCCCACAGAAACTTATTTGCAAAATCACCCAGTCCTGTTGTGTTAGTAGCAACAGAAAATGGACTAACTCACACACACACACGCAC
>NW_026006914.1:0-4472 GCF_001458135.2 Marmota marmota marmota
TATATATATAAATTTAATGCCAAAAAACTAATAACTCAATCAATAAATGGGCAAAAGAACACAAATTGCCAACAAATATACAAAAAAAAAACACATTTTTTTTTCAACATCTCTAGCAATCAGGGGAATACAAATCAAAACTGCACTAAGATATCATCTCACTCCAGTCAGAATGGCAATGATCAAGAACATGAATAATCATGAATATTGATGAGGATGTGGGGAAATATGTACACTCATAAATTGTTGGTATGGCTGGAAATTAGTACAACCACTGTAGAAAGCAATATGGAGATTCCTGGAAATAAAGTAGAACGGAACTACTTTATGAACCAGCTATCCCACTCCTTGGTATTTATTCAATAGAACTAAAATTGGCATACTATAAAAATACAGCCAAATCAATGTTTATAGCAGTACAATTGCCAAATGATGGAATCAGCCCAGATGCCTGTCAATAGGTGAATGAATCAAGAAAATGTAGTTTATGTACACAATGGAATTTTATTCAGTCATAAAGAATGAAACAATAAATTTTCCTGGTAAATGGATGAAATAGAGAACATCATGCTAAGTAGAAAAGCCAGACAGAAAAATCAAGGAATGAATGTGTTCTCTCATATGTGGAAGCCAGATCAAATTAAGGGAAAGAATATGGTGGTAGGGTGGGGAACAGATATTATAAACATATAGAGAATATCAGCGGAATAGAAGGAAATCGAGATAGAGGGAGGAAGGGTAGAAAGGGGGAGAAAATATAGAATGAATTTATCAAAATCACATTTTATTCATATATAAATGTACCATAGGGAATTTAACCTTGACGTATATGTAGAAAGCACCAATCAAAAATAAGTGAATGCAACAACACCAATAGAGTAGAGGAACGAGAATAGGGGAAGGGAGGACAGGAGGGAAAGAGGGGAACAGGGATCGAATGAAGTTCCATACACATATGATTTTGCCCAAATGATCCCAACCACTATGTATAACTATAATGCTCCAGTGGTAATAATAATTATAAAAAGGCAGTCTGTAGAGCCAGCAAAATTTAACCCCCAAGAACTAGAGCCCCTCTGTTCAGAGATAATGTCAAAAGACAAAATTACAATGAATCTAGTTACAGATCTAATTAGTTTTTATTTGCTATTCAAGAATGGAGCAGCCTCAAATTCAACAAAATAGAAGGAGAAAACCCAGTGGGAAACAGCAGAATAGGAAGTTTTATAAGCTAGTAACAAGGAAATAGAACTGATAGGAAAAAAGTTATTAAATTACATCAAGTTATGTAAGATTTTTTCGTAAGAGATAAAATGAAGGGAACTTCCCTATTATATCAATTCTAGTACACTGAAAACTCCTGTTTTCAGGGTGGGGGGAAATGGTCTATTAGAACCTACCTGCTTTCTTTATAGTTTTTGTTTGATTATATGGCACTTAGCACAAGTGACTCCATTTTGGTTTGGTCTGGTCTTTGGAGCCTAGTACAGGAGCTCAGCGTAAAACATTGTCCTCCTATAAATTTGTTTAACAGAATGAATGGAAAATATGACTCCTTTATTACAGAGTACAGACTTTACGTGGAGCAAACTGGACAGAGAATGAATGCATCGGTGAAGCAATATTAAGGCATCCCTCTGGGAATTTACTGCAGATTCATGAAGAGATTGATTGCTCTATTGTCAGACCTGGGATCACATTCTGTATTGCCAGTTACTTGCTTTGTGTCCTTGTGTATTAGTCATGCCTTTTTGATGTTTTGACATCTGTGGCCTTGCTGACACTGGAGACTTGGCTGTTCCAGGGTTTGCAGATTCTTAGAGATTAGTAAGGATTCTTCCTCACGTGTGGCTTTCATATGCAAACTGTCCAATCTGGATCCCACACCTCATACCTCCTCTTTCACTCCTACAGTTCAGGCAATTATCCTTCTGCCTTATTAACCCCAGGGCCAGTACCAGACAACTGGGACACCCTCACAGGCTAAAGCCCACTGAAATGTTTCAAGGTGGTCAATTCTAAACTGCTTGGATGACTTACCCTGCTTTGCCCATCCCCTCCCATGGAAAAACACAATGCAGTTTCTGACCACGTTTCCCTCCTGCTCCCTCCACCTCCCAGCTGACCCTAGTGCTCCCAGAAATGGCCCTGTGTGGGGGTCATGCCCCCTTGGGAATTGTGAGTAACAACTATCTTTTTAATGACAGTCATCTCCTGATCTGCTGGCTTCGAGCACACCTGAATAATAATAAAACTGACATTTTAAAACTCTTGGGAAATTTCTTTAACCTCTCTGAACCTTTTTTTTTTTCTTAAGTTGAGATACTAATAGTTACCTTCATCACCATGTCGATCACAAGTTTCTATGTGAAAATGTGCATGCAGGCCTCAGCACAGTGCCAGGTTCATGGTGAGAGTTCAACAAAAGGGTAACTTTGTCAAAATCATCCCTAATGAGATTATTATTATTGATAGTGTGCTCCTGGAAAGTATGGACCAGAGTTGATATATCTCTGCATCTCCAGGGCTTGCAGAGAGTACACACTTGAAAACCATTTGTTGAGTTTTAAATAAATTAAGTCATTTATTTTCAGAGACCACTGTGACTAAGATTAGACATAACGAAGCCAATCTGCCTTTCTGATCAGAGTGCTATAAATCATGAACACCTTCACAGAATGGCTGAGCAAAACCATTAGTTTTCGGGCACACGCATTTTAATTTCTTTATCGTCTAAGTAAATACAATTATGAATATAATGAATATTCACATCCACAAAGGCAAGAAAATGACAAGTAAAATTCTCTGCGCACTTTTCTCAATCCTGATCTAGGAATTATTGTATGTTTAGAGTTTTGCATATATGCTTTGAAGGAAAAAGATGTGTACATTCATTTTAAAGTGAAATAAATAATAAATGTTCTCACCTCAGAACATGGTGTCTGCGGGGGACAAATAAATGCCACATTAAGTAGGAACAGCACGCATCCTTTATAAGCAAGTTACTCTAAAATTGTCCCCTCTTAAATTTTTTATTCTAATTGTGAATTCCAGAGACATATCATAGCATGAAGTTCTGGTGAGCAAAGCAGAGCCACTCTCAGGAAGACTTTGGACTCAAATGACAATTAGAGAGTAATGAGATGTCCCGATCTTTTGTCCCATATGTGCAAGCTTTGATCAGCCTCCAGTGCTGCTTTCTTTGTCTGTGTTGGGGAAATGTTACCCAGAGCATCAAAGAGAGGATATGGGTGTTAAGAATAGAGACGGTAATGTCTGGCAATAATTTCCTGGAAGCTGAAATTCTCTATAATACTTCCAAAATTTATGGTAGCTGCGGGAGAACAGGATATAAGAGAAAATGTAGCTCGGTAGGAAATTTCTAAATACCAGTAGAGCTGATTCGGAGTGACAAGGTGATTACAAGGTAATGTCTACAAAATTGTCCAGGGATCACCTTTATTCTCTTTAATCTTACCTTTTGAGCCCCTCTCTGAAAGCTGAAGCCCACTGGCTTAAGAAGGAACTTCAGTTCTCCTCTCGCAGGTCAGAGAAGTTTTCCTTTTACATTTTGTTTTGTTTTGCTTCTTTTTTTTTTTTTTGATGGTTTGTTGGCTTCATGCTTTTTATTGCAAAACATATCTTTTATTTCATATATAAATTAAAGCAATAGCAAAACTTGGCCTCATATGTGTAACACATAGCTTCTTAATGATTTACGATTTTTATGGATTCTTCAACTCACCACTATCGCATGGCTAAAATTGCTTCCATTTTTTCCTCATTGTCTAATCATTAGTGTTGACCTGAAAAAGTAGTCTGTAACTGAGACCAGGGCAAAGGACAGGTAGCCGACTATCAAAGAAAAGGAAATGGGCAGATAGCACTCTTGCTAACAGCCTTCTCCAGGGGGGAAGGATTGTACTTTCTAAAACAAGCAATCACCGCCTAGATGGCTCTCTTCCTGCCTTTTTGTCAACTTTTGGTTATATAGGCAGGAGAGGAGGAGGGGACATGAGAAGAAAGGAAACCTAGAATCTATAAAGGAGCAAGACACCCCCACTCCCACAGGCAACAGCTCTGTAGGTCCCCTCCTCTCTGAAGGAATTTCTCCTTTTCTCCCCATTCTGTCTTTTAGATAAAATTTACTTTTTACTCTTGCCTCAGCATTTCTCAGGTTTTTAATCGTCAACACTGGGGGAACAAGGACCTGATCCTGATTTTAAGACCAGTATCATACATAGTACTTAAATCAACATTTATTTAGTGCCTGCTTTGTGTAGCCACTGTCTCAGCTTTGCTGCATTCATTGTTTCTAATCCTTACAAATATTATCCAGGCTCAATATTCCCATTTTATAAATGAGGAAACTGAGGCTCAGAGAGATTAAAGAGGACAGTAAAATCCATGTGTGTGTGTATATATATATATATATATATATATATATATATATATATATACACACACACACA
>NW_026006915.1:0-4471 GCF_001458135.2 Marmota marmota marmota
CGGCAGAAACGGCTCACCACACCCACCTAGCCTGACTGAGTCAGGGACACCTGGCACAGCAGATCTCTCCTGTTATTTGTAGATAAACAACTTAGCAAGGTGGGAATGTGCCTAGGAGTGCTCTGTGGGTCTTTCCAAGGACAAAGGCCATGTCCCTTCCTTGGACAGGCTTTGCTCTGAGGCAGAGGCTGGTTTTTCAATAGTTTATCTATCAAGGCAAGATGGAGATTGTGATGATCCCTTCTTCCTTTCAGGATCTTCACTCCTTGGAATCGTGCACGCGCATGGCCAGTGCTGGGGATGAATCAAAGGCCTCACACAGGCTAGGCAAGTGCTCTGCCATGGGTGACACCCCCAGCTCCACAGAGGGGTTTCAGTTTCCACAGCTTGGCCACAGCTGGCTGGCGGAGCAATGGCTGAGGCTCCTCAGCTGATCCTTTCTCTTGTCACCTGGCTTACTTGGCATCTGCTCCAGCTCTTTTTATCTTTGGGTAACATCAACAAAACAATAGTAGTGATCCTTGGTTTTATGGTGTTTTACATTTTCAATGTATTTTCCTGTAGAGACACTTATGTATTTTCCTGTAGAGACACTTATTTTTATCTGTAAGACAATCTTTCCAAGGAGGTGGGACCAGCCTTAATTTCTTCTCTTTACAAATAAAGAGACTTACCAGAATTTAAGTGATTTTTGCAGCCATTAAGTGGCAGAGCGTGAACTGAGACCTCTACTTGCCATCAGTTGCCACCTCAGCTAGACAAAGCAAGAGCTCAATAAATATTTGTCCAATGAATGAATTATGTGCTTGTGTTTGCTCCTGTCTGAATAACCATTCTGTTAGAAATTTGTGCAAAAAGCCAGCTGTTTCCTAGAGTAAATAGACAATTGCTACTCTACTTACTTCAAGGTGTCTCAGTAATGCTGACTAGTATTAGGACAAATTTTCCTATGAACAGTTTATCTAAGTAGCAGAAGAGTTTGAATTAATTTAAAAAATATTTATAGGACATATTAGAAAGCACAAGCCTTGTTTCACTATTCATTCATAAAATACTTCTTTTTAAGAACACTTATCAAACATACTAGAATGGGAAGGAGGAAAGAGATGGGAGTTAAATCTAGATATAAAGGTGAAAAAAATTTATAATTGAATAGAAGAAAAGAAAGCCATTCACGGATCTATGGTGCTAATGAACTGTAAACTGCAGAATATTCTAAACACTTTGCATCAGGGATACCAAAGCACAAACACACACATTCTATATGTTTCTGCCCCTTTTCTTCTCCATGCAGTAATGGAGAAAACAAAACGCAAGACATAAAAAGCCTGAACCCATCTACAGAGATGTAGTTTTTGAATTTCACTTTAATTTTATCTTGTAAATGGCTTCCTTTTGGAGAAGAGCTAGCTCCAAGTGACAGAATTCTAGACAGAGCTACAGTCCTAAAATGTGAGCCCTTTGCAGACCATTTCTACCACTGGGGAGTTGCTCTCAATTGTATTGATGCTTGTGACCTTCTTTATCATGCAAACTATGGCAGTCAGAGTAACTGAGCAGATGGTTATTAACCATGGTGAGTGACCGGTAGGATTATTGTTGGGCTCTGGCTCTCGGTAGGACTCTGTAAACTGGTTTAAGGTTTCAAGATTAGACAGATATTCGCAGTGGCTGATATCCTGCCTTTTAATCTGGAGTAGATTCCTATTTTAAAAGCTTTAAATATTTCCCAATTACAGATGAGGACTGGTCCAAAATATTATCTCAGATTTGGTTAAAATTCTTACACCATTTACATGCAGAAAACAGCACGTAGACATGGTACCCTGAGTGTGGCTTTCTTCTTTTCCCTTTATCAGAGTAACATTGTTTTCCCTCCATGCCTAGTTCCATATCTTCATGACTAACTGTAGAATTTATTAAAATGCTTGGGTCTTTTCTCCGTGCAGTCTCCACTCCCAGGTCACAGGAAAAGTCACAAATAAAAAGTAGTTGTCAGGAAAATATAAAGCAGAGACTAGTGGTGATGGAAACCAGATGCACAGAATTGTAAACAACTAGTCTCTAAACAATCGTGTTTTCTTGGATTCACAGGTCCAGGGACTCCTGGTGAATTCTAGACCAAGACGGGACTGTTGCAACCCACATTCTAGAACTAGCCATTGCCCAGGATTAATGAACTACCCTGGTATCAATCTGCCTGAGACTGAGATAACACAGTATATAAACCTTCTATTGGTGGCACAAGGCAAGATGCTCACTAAGTTCTCCCAGATGGTGGTGGCCCTTGAATAAATCTGATCTCCTTGCTACTAGCTCTTTTCTCCTGAGAATTGGCTTTGAGTGGTGAGCAGGCTTGGGTGGCAGTAGAACTGGGTTTTTCATTGCTAAAATGCTATTTTAGTGCCAGTAATGAGAAGAAATAGGGGCAGGGGTAGACAGGACAAACTTGTTAATATATATATATTTTTTTACTTTTATTTATTTACTTACTTATTTAGCAGTATTAGGATTGAACCCAGGACATGTGCAAGCCAGGAAAGTGCTCTAACACTGAGCTACATCTCCAGCCCAATAACAATATCTTTAACTTGAAAGCTTCCTAAAGAAATACTCCTTTGGAGGGGTGGGGGTGCTGGGGATCAAATCCAGAACTTTGTGGATGCTAATTGTGCACTCTACCTTTGAGCTATGCTCCCAGACCTCATGAAAAATCATTTTTAATATAACATTTTCTTTTCTTTTTTTTAAAGAGAGAGAGAGAGAGAGAGAGAGAGAGAGAGAATTTTTAATGTTTATTATTATTATTATTTTTTTTTAGTTTTCGGCGGACACAACATCTTTGTTTGTATGTGGTGCTGAGGATCGAACCCGGGCCGCACTCATGCCAGGCGAGCGCACTACCGCTTGAGCCACATCCCCAGCCCTAATATAACATTTTCTAATTTCAAAATGTATTTAGGAAACTAGAAATTTAGAAAAGATGGGAAAAATACAAAGAAAATAATCTATATTTGAGGATCACATAACTAAGAGACAAGAAAGATAAACTGTTGAGTTCTATTTCTTTTCAATCTCTCCTGTATCCTTGAGCTTTTATATAAGTGAGGACTGAGTAAATCACATTTTTAATTTTTGCCTTTTTTTTTTTTTTTTTACTGAATGCTATAAATCATTAGTACTTTTGATGTCACTAAAAATGCCTTCAAAATGTTTTTGAGTGCTGCCTTATAGTTTATCATATGGACAGGCCATTAAAAGATCAACTTATAAAGGAAACTTCTGGACCCCATTACAGGGTTTGAAGTTTGATGATAATGTATTTTTATTATGTCTAATTTCAGAATTTATGACTTTGGTTGACTTTTTAAAATATTTATTTGTTCATTTTTTTCAGTTTACATTTTCTATACTCTTTTTTTCCCCATATTTTTAATTTCTGCATTATAGTAGTATAGTTGTTACAAATTCATACATACACACATTATAACAATGATTTGGTCAATATCATTCCCCATATTTCCCCTTTACTTCTCCCCTCTAGTGGTCCCTTTCCTCTACTGATCTCTCTTTGATGTTCATGAGGTCCCCCACCCCCACCAAACTTTCTTTTCCTGTTTCCTCTCTAGATTCAACATATGAGAGTAAACATATGACCTTGACCTTCTGAGTCAACTTATTTCTCTTAACATAATGTTCTAAAGTTCTATGTATTTTCCTGCAAATAACATAATTTCATTTCTGTTTATGGCTGAATAAAACTCCATCATGTGTTTATACCATATTTTCTTTATCCATTCATCCACTGATGGACATCTAAGCAGGTTCCAGTTTGGCTATCGTGAATTACATTGCTGGAAACATGGGTATGCATGCGTCACTGTAATAAGATGACTTTAATTCTTTAGATAAATACCAAGGAGTGGAACAGCTGGGTATATGGTAGTTCAGTGCCTAGTCTTCTGGAGAGCCTTCATACTGATTTCCATAGTGGTTGTACTAATTTACAGTCCCACCAACAGTGTAAAAGTGATCCTTTTTCTCCACATTCTCCTCAGCCTTTATTATTGTTTGTATTCTTGATGACGGCCATTTTGACTGGTGTGAAGTAAAATCTCAGTGTAGTTTTGATTTGTGTTTCCCTAATTGCTAATGCTAATGAACTTTTTTTTTTATATATAGATTTGTTGGCCATTTGTATTTCTTCCTTGGAAAAAATGGCTTTAGTTCATTTATCCTCTTAATTAATTGGGTTGTTTGCTTCTTTGGTGTAAAGTTTTTTATATATTCCAGATATCAACCCTTATCAGAAGAGTATATTTATTTGTATTTTTTCAATGTTAGGGAATGCACGAACGGCCTTTTGCACATCAGTTAAATATACTATCTTTGAGCTAAAACCCCAGCCCTCCTTTATTCTTGAATTAATTTAAAATATAGAGTATGGATATATATATATATATATATATAT
>NW_026006916.1:0-2463 GCF_001458135.2 Marmota marmota marmota
CTAGGGTTAGGCTTAGGGTTAGGGTATGATGAAGGCAAGGATTATGTCTATGATGTGGATTAAGGTTTGTGTTAGGGTTAGGACTAGGATTAGAGCTAGGGCTAATGTCAGGTCTAGGGTTAGAGTTAGGGATAGATTTAGGGTTAGGTTTATATCTAGGTCTATTGTAAGGCTTACGTTTATGGTTAGGGTCAGGTTTAGAGCTAGGGGTATTATTAGGGTCAGGGTTAGGGTTTAGGTTAGGTTATGGTTTATGTTTAGGGCTCGAATTAGTATTAGGTTTAATGATAGGTTAACAATAGGTTTAGGGTTCAAGTTAGATGTAGGGTAATGGATAGATTTAGGGATGGGCATAGGATTAAGGTTTGGTCTAGGGTTAGCATAAGGGTTAGGGTTATCCTTAGGGTAATGGATAGGGTTAGAGCTAGGGTTAGGGCTATGGTTATGTTTAGGATTGGATCTAAGGTTAGGCTTAGGCTTAGGGTTAGGGCTATGGTTAGTGTTAGGATTAGCTTTAGGGTTAAAGATAGGGTAGGGATTGGATTAGGGCTAGGTTTTGCAATAGGTTAGGGCTATGGCTAAATTAAGAACATTTTATGATTAGGGCTAGTTTTAGGGTTAATGTTAGGGCTAGGTATATTTTCAGGGTTTGGGTGATGTTTAGAGCTAGGGTTAATGTCATGGTTAGTGTTCAGATTAGGATTATGGTTATAATTGCAACCAGAATTAGGACTAGTGTTAGGTCTAGGGGAAGAGTTAGTGTGTGACTTAGGCTAAGGGTTATTATTAGGAATAGGTGTAGGTTCTCCTTTAGGTCTAGGGCTGGAGTTATGGCTAGATTTAGGATTAGGTTTAGGTATAGGGCTAGTGTTAGAGTTTGGTTAAGTTTAGGTTCAGGTTTAGACCTATGAATAGTGTTAGGGCCAGAATAAGGGTCAGGGTTAGGGTTAGGGTTTGGGTTATGGTTGGAACTAGAATGAGGGCTAGGGTTACGACTAGCAATAGGATTAATGTTTGTGTTAGGTTAAGGATTAGGGTTAGAATTAGGATTTGAATTATTGTTAGGGTTTGACTTAGGGTAAGGGATAGTGTTAGAGCTAGGGTTAGGGCTAGGGTTAGGGTTAAAGCTAGGTTTAGAGCTCAGATTAGGGCTAGTTTTTGTGTTAGGATTAGGGATAGGGTTAGAGTAACAGCTAATGTAAGAACTAGGGTTACAATTAGGGTTAATCTTAGGGTTATGATTAGGGGTTAGACCTCTACTTTTAGGATTAGGTTTAAGGTTAGGGTGATATTTAGAGCTAGTGTTAATGTTAAGTGAGTAGTCAGGGTCAGGGTTAGTTTTATGGTTAAGGTTAGAACTCAAATTACGGCTAGGGTAATGTAAGTGTTTGGTTTAAGGTTAGGATGGTGTTTAGAGCTAGGGTGAGTGTTAGGGTATGAGTCCGAATCAGGGTTAGTATTCAGGTTAAGGTTAGGACTCGAATTAGGGCTAGGGTTATGTCTAGGTGAGTATTAGGATTTGGTTTAAGTTAAGGTGTAGTATTAGGGCAATTGCTTGGTTTTGATTTACTTCTAGGGTCAGGGTTAGGGCTAGTTTTACAAGTAGCATTAGGGGTAGGGCTAGTGTTTATGTTAGGCTTAGGCTTAGGGTTACTGTTAGATTCAGAGTTAGGGATAGATCTATGGTTATGGCTAGGAATAAGGACAGGGCAAGGTTTATGGCTAAGTTTAGAGCTTGGGTTAGGGTTATAGTAATGGATAGGGTTAGAACTAGGGATAGGGCTAGTGTGAAAGTTAGAGTTAGTCTTAGGGCTAGGGTTAGGGTTAGGGATAGGGTTAAATTAGGGCTAGATTGGCATTATAATTAGGTTTAGAGGTTGAGTGAGGGTTAGAATTATGGACAGGCCTATGGTTATGGTTATGGTTATGATTAATGCTGGTTTTAGGGCTGGGATGAGAGCTAGGGTTTGTTTTAGGGTAGGGCTAGGAAGAGGACTAGGAGTAATATCAGGTCTAGGGTTATGGTTAGAAATAGAATTAAGGTTAGATTTATGGATACACGTAGTGTAAGGGTTATGTTTAGTTTTTGGTCAGTTTTAGAGCTAGGGGTATTATTAGGGTCACGGCCTTGTTTAGGGTTTGGGATAGGCTATGGTTTAAATTTTGGGCTTGAATTAGCATTAATGTTAGGGTTAGGGTAATGATAGGGTGAGTTTTAGGGTTTAGGTTTGGTTTAGGGTAATGGATAGGGTTAGGATTAGGGATAGGGTTAGATTTAGGCCTAGGGTTAGCATTAGTGTTAGGGTTATAGATATGGCGATAGAAATGTTTAGAGCTAGGGTTAGGGCTAGGGTTACGTTTATGATTAGGACTAGGGTTACGGTTAGTGTTAGGGTTAAAGCTTGGGTTAGGTCTTGAATTAGGGCTAGGTTTTGTGTTAAGTTAGTGCTAGGGTTAGGGTTA
>NW_026006916.1:4358-12113 GCF_001458135.2 Marmota marmota marmota
ACAAATATAAGAACTAGGGTTACAATTAGGGTTAGTTTTAGGGTTAGGTTAGGGTCAGGTTTAAAGTTAGATTGATATTTATAGCTAGAGATTGTGTTAGGATATGAGTCAGGTCAGGGTTATTTTTACGGTTAGGGTTAGGACTCGAATTAGGGCTAGGGTTACTGTTAGGGTTTGGTTTAAGTTTAGGGTGCTGTTTAGAGCTAGAGTGAGTGTTAGGATATGAGTCAGGTTCCAGGTTATTTTTAAGTTTAGAATTAGGACTTGAATTAGGGCTAGGGTTAGTTCTAGGTGTAGTGCTAGTGTTTGGTTTATTTTAAGGTTTAGTGTTAGGCCTGTTGCTCAGTTTTGTTTTAGTGCTATGGTTAGGGTTAAAGCTAGTTTTATGATTAGCATTAGGGTTAGGCCTAGGGTTATGATTTGGGTTAGGATTAAGTCTGGGTTTAACACTAGGATTAGGGATAGGTTTTGTGTTAGGTTTAGAGCAAGAATTAGGGTTATGGCTAATGTCAGGTCTAGGTTTACAGTTAGGGAGAATCTTAGGGTTAGGTTTACGGCTAGGTCAAATTTAAGTGTTACGTTTAGGGAAAGGGTCAGGTTTAAAGGTAGGTGTTTTACTAGGGTCATGGTCATGCTTTGGGTTTGGGTTAGGATAAGGTTTAGATTTAGGGCTCAATTAGCATTAAGGTTAGAGTTAGGGTTAGGGTAATGTATACGGTTAGGATTAGGGTTCAGGTTAGGTTTAGAGTAATAGATATGGTTTTGGTTTGTGAAAGGTTTAAGGTTAGGCCTAGAGTTATCATTAGCATTATGGTATCATTAGGGTAATTTATAAGGTTATATGGTTAGGGTTATGGTTAGGATTAGGGCTAGATTTAGGGTTAGGGTCAGGGTTAGGGAGAGGGTTAGAGTTAGGATTAGGTTTTGGAAATGGTTTAGAGTTTGAGCTAGGGTTAGTGCTAGGGTAAGGTTAGTGCTAGGGTAATGGTCATGGTTAGTGTTAGGGTTAGGGCTAGGGTTATCATTAGGGTTAGGGTAATAGGATTAGATGTCAGGTTAGAGTTACGGATAAGTTTAGGTTAGAGTTAGGGTTAGGTTTAGGGTTAGGGTTAGGATTTGAACTAGCTTAGGTTAGGTTTAGGGTTAGGTTCACTGCTAGTTCTAGGGTAAGGTGTATGTTTATGTTTAGGTATGGTTAGCTTTAGGTCTAGTGTTATCATTAGGGTAAAGTTTAGGGTTAGTGTAATGGGTAGGTTTCGAGCTAGGGTTATGTCTAAGGTTCAGGTTAGGATTAGGGCTAGGGTAATGTTAGGATTAGGCCTTCGGTTAGAGTTAGGGTTAGCTTAAGTTTAAGGGTTAGGGATTAAGGTATGGTTAGGGCTGGAGTGAGGGTTAGGGTTACTGTCAGGGCTAGGTTAGGGTTAGGATAAGGGTTAGGGCTAAGGTTAGCATTAAGTTTAGTGTTATGGTTAAGGTAGTGGATAGAGTTAGAGCTAGGGTTTGTGCTATGGTTAAGGTTAGGATTAGGTCTAGGGTTTGGGTGAAGTTTTAGGTTTGGGCTAGGGTTATGTTTATGGTAAGGTTAAGGGTTTGAGCTAGGGTTAGAGCTAGTTCAAGGGTTAGGGTTAGGTTTAGGGCTAGGTTTAGGGTTAGAGTTATGCTTAGGGTTAGGTTTTGGGCTACAATTAAGGCTAGGTTTTGTGTGAGGTTTAGGGCTAGTGTTAAGTGTATTAGTAATTTAAGAGCTAGAGTTATGGTTATGGCTAGATTTAGGGTTTTTCTAGTGTTAGGGTTAGTTTTTCAGTTAGGATAAGGTTTAGAGCTAAGGTTTATGTTAGGGTAAGTGTCAGGGTTCAGGTTAGGATTAGGTTTAGGGTTAGGTCCAGAACGTGGACTAGGGTTAGGTCTAGGGGTAGGGTTAGTGTTTGGTTTAATTTAAGGGTTATTATTAGAGCTAAGTCTAGGGTTATGGCCATATTTAGAATTAGGTTTAGGTCTAGGGCTAGTGTTTGGGTTATCATAAGGGATAGGGTTAGATCTAGGGATAGGTCTAGGGCGAGAGTTAGAGTTTGTCTTAGGGTTACGGTTTGGTAGGGTTAGGGTTAGGGCTTTATTAGGGCTAGGTTTAGAGCTAGGGTTAGTATTAAGGCTAAGCCTAGGTTTAGGGCTAGGGTTAGCGTTATGGTTATGGTTAGGCATGATGTTATCGCTAGGTTTAGAACTAGGGCGAGGTTTAAATTTAGGGTTAGGGCTAGTGTTAGAGTTAGGGTTAGGATTAAAGCTAAGTTTAGGGCTAGGATTAGGGCTAGCATTTGTTTTAGGGTTAGGGCTTCATTAGTGCTAGGGCTAATGTCAGGTCTAGGATTATGGTTAGAGTTAGTTTTAGGGTTAGGGTTATGACTAGGTATTGTGTAAGTGTTAGGTGAAGATTTAGGGTAAGTTTTAGAGCTAGGGTCATTATTAGGGTAAGGTACAGGGTTCCGGGTTGGATTAGGTTAATGTTTAATGTTAGGGCTCAAATTAGATTTAGGGTTAGGGTTAGGATTAGGTTTATGGATATGGTTAGGTTTAGGGTTCAGGTTAGTTTTAGTGTAATGGATAGGTTTAGGGTTAGGAATAGGGTTAGGGTTATCCTAGGGTTAGCATTAGGGTTAGGGTTATCCTAGGGTTAGCATTAGGGTTAGGGTTAGGGTTAAGGTAATGATAGGATTAGAGATAGTTTTATGGCTAGGGTTATTGTTAGGATTAGGGCTAGGGTTAGTGTTAGGTTTTGTGTTATTTCAAGGGTTAAGGTTAGCATTAGATTTAAGGTAAGTGTTAGATCTAGGGTTACAGTTATTGTTAATGTTAAAGCTAATGTTAGGGCTCTGATTAGGATAGGTCTTGGGTCTAGCGTTATGTTAAGTTTAGGGCTAACTTAGGGTTGGAATTAGGTCAAGGCTTTGTGCTAGTTTGAGGCCTAGTTTTAGGCTTAGATTTAGGTTTAGGGATAGGGGTAGGTTTAGGGGAAGGGATGGGGTTATAGCTAGTGTTAGGGCTAGGTCGAAGGTTAGAATTATGGTTAGGGCTAGGGTTATGCTTTGGGTTAGTAATGAGGATAGGTTTGGGGCTAGAATGAGGGCTAGGGTTTGTTTTAGGGTTATGGCAAGAATTAGGGCAAGGGCTAGTGGCAGGTCTAGGGTTACGGTTAGGGATAGATTGAGGGTTAGATATATGGCTAGGTCTGGGATAAGGGTTAGATTTAGAGCTGGGGTTATGATCAGGGTTAGAATCAGGTTTTGGTTTTGGTTTAGGTTAGGGTTTAGTATTAAGGCTCAAATTAGCATTAGGGTTAAGGATATGGTATGATAGGGTTAGGTTTAGGGTTCAGGTTAGGTGTAGGGTAATAGATAGGGTTAGAGGTAGTGAAAGGGTTAGATTTATCCTAGGGTTAGCATTAGAGTAAGGGTTATGTTTAGGGTAATAAAGAGGGTTAGAACTAGGGTTAGGGCAAGTGTTATGGTTAGTATTAGGGCTTGAGGTAGGGTTAGGGTTAGGGTTAGGCCCAGGGATAGTGTTAGGTTTAAGTTTAGGGTACGGTTTAAGGTTTGAACTAGGGTTAGCACTAGGGCGAATGTTAGGTTTAGGGTTAGGCCTAGGTTATAGGTATGGTTAGGATAAAGGTTAGTGTTAGGATTAGGGCTAGGGTTATCATTAGGTTTAGGGTATTGCATAGGGTTTGATGTTGGGTTAGGGTTCAGGTTAGTATTAGGTTTTGGCTTAAGGGTAGTGTTAGGGATAGATGTAGGGTTAGGTTTAGTGTAATGGTTAGGATTTGAGCTAGGGTTAGGTCTATGACAAGGTTTAGATTTATGGCTATGTCTAGGGTTAGGGCTAGGGTTGTCATTAGGGTTAGGGTTAGGGTAATGGGTAGGGTTAGAGCTAGAGTTATGGCTAGGGTTAAGGTTAGGATTAGGGCTAGGGTTAAGGTTAGATTTAGTTTTAGGCCAAGGGTTAATGTTAGCATTAGGTTATATTTAAGGGTTAGGGATTGAGCTAAGATTTGCACTAGGACGAGGTTTAGGGTTAGAGTCAAGGTTAGGATTAGGGATAGGGTTAGCATTAGGGTTAGGGTTATGGTTAGGGTAATGTATAGAGTTAGAGGTAGGATTTGGCTTATGGTTATGGCTTGTTTTAGCATTAGTGATATGGCTAGGTCTAATTTAGGGTTAGGTTTTCGGTTAGAAAAAGGTTTTGAGCTAGGGTTTGTGTTAGGGTAAGGGTCAGTGTTTGGGTTAGGGTTAGGTTTATGATTAGGTCCAGCATTAGGACTAGGGTTAGGTCTAGGGGTAGAGTTAGTGTTTGGGTTAGGTTAAGGGTTATTGCTAGGGCTAGGGCTAGGTTTTTGTTTAGGGCTAGGTTAGAGTTATTGCTAAATGAAGGATTAGGTGTAGATCTAGGTCTAGTGTTAGGGTTAAGTATAGGTATAGGGTTACAGGTTGCACCAATATTAGGGGTCGATTTACAGTTAGGGTCAGGTTTAGACCTATGGTTAGTATTAGGGTCAGAATAAGGGTCAGGGTTAGATTTAGGGTTTTTGATAGGGATAGAGCTAGATTGAGAGCTAGTGTTAGGACTAGTAATAGAGTTAGGGTTTGGGTTAGGCTAAGGATTAGGTTAATACTAGGTAGCTTTAGGGTTAGAGTTTGGCTTAGGGTAAGGGACAGGGTTAGTGCTAGGGTTAGGGCTAGGGTTAGGGCTAGGCTTACGGTGAGGGTTAGGGTTAGGGCTAGGGTTAGAGTTAAACTAGTGTTAGGGCTCGGATTAGCACTATGTTTTGTGTTAGCTTTAGGTCTAGGGCTAATGTAAGAAATAGGGTTAAATTTGGGGCTAGTTTTAGGGTTATGGTTACGTCTATGTCTAGTATTAGGTTAGCTTTAGGGTTAGGGTTATGTTTAGGATAATGGATAGGTTAGGGTTAGGGAATGTGTTAGGGTTAGGCTAAGGGTTAGCATTAGGGTTAGGGTTCAGGTTAGGGTATTGGATAGGGTTAGAGCTAGGGTTAGGGCTAGGGTTTTGGTTAGGGTTAGGGCTAGGGTTAGAATTGGGTTTAGGGTTAGTGTAAGGATTAAAGTTAGGGTTAGGTTTAGGGTAAGGGTTAGAGCTACATTTAGGGATAGAGAGAGAGTTAAAACTAGGGTTTGGGCTCAAATTAGGGCTAGGTTTTGGGTTTTGTTAGGGCTAGTGTTAGTGATATGGCTAATGTAAGAACTAGGGTTATGATTGGGGCTAATTTTAGGGTTACAGTTAGGACTAAGTCTAGTTTTAGGATTAGGTTTAAGTTTAGGGTGATGTTTTGAACTACAATTAGCGTTAGGTTCAGAGTCAGGTTTAGGGTTAGTTTTAGGTTAGGGATAGGACTTGAATTAGGGGTAGGCTTAGAGCTAGATGTAGGGTTAGGATTTGGTTTAAGTTAAGGATTAGGGTTACTGCTATAGCTTGGTTATGTTTTAGGGCTAAGGCTAAGGTTATGGTAAGGGATAGAGTTAGAACTAGTAATATGGCTAGGCAAGAATTAGATTTAGTCTTAAGGCTAGGGTTAGGATTAGGGTTAGGGCTAAACTAGGCCTAGGAATAAGTCTAGGATTAGTGTTAGGGTTAGGCCTAATTTTAGGGCTATGTTTAGGGCTATGTTTAGGGTTAGTTTTAGGGGAAGAGATGGGGTAATAGCTGGGTTTAGGGCTAGGGGATGATTAGAATTAGGTTTAGGGATAGGGTTAGAATTGGGTTAGGATTAAGGCTAGATTTGGTGTTAGGATGTGGGCTAGGACTTTTGTTAGGTTTAGGGCAAATTTTAGGGATAGGGATATATCAGGCTTAGGGTTATGGCTAGGGGTAGTTATAGGGTTAGTTTCATGGCTAAGTCTTGTATAAGGGTTAGGTTTAGGGTAAGGATCAAGTTTAGAATTAGGTATTTTTTAAGGTCAGCTTCAGGTTTCGGTTATGGGTTAGGTTAAGTTTTAGGGATAGGGCTCAAATTAGGCTTTGGGTTAGAGTTAGGTTTAAGGTAATGGATAGTTTTAAGTTTAGGATTCAGGTTAAGATTAGAATAATGGGTATGGTTAGGGTTAGTTATAGGGTTAGGTTTAGGCCTAGGGTTAGCATTTGTGTTATGGATGTTGTTAGGGTAATAGATAGCATTAGAGCAAGGGTTAGGGCTAGCATTTTGGTTAGGATTAGGGCTAGAGTTAGGGTTAGGGTTAGGCCTAGGGCTAGGTTAGCGTTTGGGTTAGGTTTAGGATATAGGTTAGGTTTGAACTAGGGTTAGTGCTAGGGTGAGAGTTAGGTTTAGTGTTATGTCTAGGGTTAGATTTACAGTTAAGGTTAGGGTTAGAGTAAGGGTTAGGTCTAAGGTTACCTTTAGAGTTAGGTTAATGGATAGGATTAGGTGTCAAGTTAGGGTTAGGGGTAGTTTTAGTTTTAGGGTTAGTGTTAGGGTTTGTGCTAGGGTTAGTTAGAGTATAGTTTAGGATTTGATCTAGGGTTAGGGCTATGATGAGGGTTAGATTTAGGGTTAGGTCTAGGATTAGGTTTACAGTTAGAGTTAGAGCTAGGGATATCATTAGGTTTAGGGTTAGGTTTATTGTAATGGATAATTATAGAGATAGTATTAGAGCTAGTATTAACATTATGATTAGGGCTAGGGTTAGCGTTAGGTTTAGGGATAGGGATAGGGTTATGTTTAGGGTTAGGGTTAGGGTTTTAGCTAGGTTTAGGTCTAGGGTTAGGATTAGCATGAGGGATACGTTTAGGGTTAGGGTTATGCTTAGGGCTAGGTTTAGGCCCAGGATTAGGGCAAGATTTTGTGTTAGGTTTAGAGCTAGGGTTAGGGCTATGGGTATATAAGGACTAGGGTTATGCCTACATCTAGTGTTAGGTTTATGTTTTCATTAGGGTCAGTTTTAAAGCTAAGTTAGTGTTAGTGTCAGGGTCTGTATTTGGATTAGGATTAGAGTTAGGGATAGAGTCTACATTAGGATTGGTTAGGTCTAGATGTAGGGTTAGTGTTTGGGTTAGGTTAAGTGTTATCATTAGGGCTAGGGCTAGGTTTTTGTTTCGATCATGGGTGAGAGATATGGCTAGATTTAGGATTAGTTTTATGTCTAGGGCTAGTGTTAGTGTTAGGTTTAGGTATAGGTTTATGGGTAGGGCTAATGTTAAAGTTTGGTTTATAGGGTCAGGGTTAGGGTTAGTGTTTGGGTTATGGTTATAACTAGAATGATGGCTAGGATTTGGACTAGTAATAAAGTTAGGATTTGTGTTAGGCTAAGGATTAGTGTTAGGACTAGGGTTAGCATTAAGGTTAGGGTTTGTTATTGGTCTGTTTAAATTGTGTGTGTCTTCCTGACTCAATCTGGGCAGATCGTATGACTTAAGAAATTTATCGATATCTTCACTATCTTCTATTTTATTGGAATATAGGGTTTCAAAATACTTTCTAATTATCTTCTGTATTTCTATAGTGTCTGTTGTGTTATTGCCTTTTTCATCCCGTATGTTAGTAATTTGAGTTCTCTCTCCTCTTCGTTAGCATGGCTAAGGGCCTGTCGATCTTATTTATTTTTTCAAAGAACCAACTTTTAGTTTTATCAATTTTTTTCAATGTTTTTTTTTGTTTCAATTTCGTTGATTTCTGCTCTAATTTTAATTATTTCTTGTCTTCTACTACATTTGCTGTTGTTTTGCTCTTCCTTTTCTAGGTTTTTGAGGTGTAGT
>NW_026006916.1:15180-93610 GCF_001458135.2 Marmota marmota marmota
TGGAACCAACCTAGATGCCCTTCAATAGATGAATGGATAAAAAAAATGTGGCATGTATACACAATGGAGTATTACGCAGCACTAAAAAATGACAAAATCATGGAATTTGCAGGGAAATGGATGGCATTAGAGCAGATTATGCTAAGTGAAGCTAGCCAATCCTTAAAAAACAAATACCAAATGTCTTCTTTGATATAAAGAGAGCAACTAAGAACAGAACAGGAAGGAAGAACATGAGGAAAAGATTAACATTAAACAAAGACGAGTGGGGGGAGAGAAAGGGAGAGAGTAGGGAAAGCATATGGAAATGGTAGGAGACCTTCAATGTTACACAAAATTACATATAAGAGGTTGTGAGGGGAAAGCAGGGGGAAACAAGGGAGAGAATTGAACAACAGCAGATGAGGTAGAGAGGGAAGATTGGAGGGGAGGGGAGGGGGGATAGTAGGGGATAGAAAAGTTATCAGAATACAACAGTCACTAATATGCCATTATGTAAAAATGTGAATGTGTAACCGATGTAATTCTGCAATTTGTATTTGGGGTAAAAATGGGAGTTTATAACCCAATTGAGTCAAATGTATTAAAGATGATATATCATGAGCTTTGTAATGTTTTGAACAACCAAGGGAAAAAAAAAGGTTAGGGTTTGGCTTACGGTAAGGGATAGGATTAGTGCTATGGTTAGGATTAGGGTTAGGTATAGGTTTATTGCTAGTGCTAGTGTTAGGGTTCAGTTTAAGGTTAGGGTCAGGTTTAGACCTACGGTTACCGTTAGGGTCAGAATAAGTGTCAGGTTTGGGTTATGGTTAGAGCTAGAATGAGGGCTAAGTTTTGGACTACTAATAGGATTAGGGTTTGGGTTAAAGTAAGGATTAGGGTTAAGACTAGTGTTACAATTAGGGTTAGGATTAACTTAGGGTAAGGGATAGGGTTAGAGCTAGGGTTATGGCTATGTTTAGGGTTAGGGTTAGGGCTAGTGTTAGAATTAGTGTAAGGGTTAAAGCTAAGGTTAGGTCTCAGTTTAGAGCTAGGTTTTGGTTAGAGTTAGGGCTAGGTTTAAAGTTACAGCCAATGTATGGACTAGGGTTACGATTTGGGCTAGTTATAGGATTAGGGTTAGGACTAGGTCTAGTGTTGGGGTAAACTAACCAGAAAACTGACCCTAGACATAATCCTAAATTTAACACTCGGCATAGCCCTAACCCTAACTCAAACCCTAAACCTAACCATAAACCTAAACATAACCATAGCCCTAATCCTAAGCCTAAACCCAAATCTAACCCTAACCCTATATCTAACCCTATCCATTACCCTAACCCTAAACCTAACCTTAATGATAACCCTAGACCTAACCCTAACCCTAACACTAACTCTACCATAATCCTATCCCTACACCTAACCCTAAAACTAACCCTCTCCCTAGCCATAACCCTAGCTCAAAACCGAACCCTTACACTAACCATAACCCTAAACCTAACCCTAGTTCTAAACCTAACCCTAACCATAACTCAAGACCTATTCCCAACCTTAACCCTAGTTCTAACCTAAGCTCTAATCCGACCCACTACCATAACCATAACTTTTACCCTAATGCTAACCCTAAGCCTAACCCTAACCCTATTGCTAATGCTAACCCTATCAATTACCTTAAACCTAACCTGAACCCTAAACTAAACCCTATCATTACCCTAACTCTAACCCTAATGCTAATTCGAGCCCTAAACCTACATCCTAACTTAAACAAAACCTTAACCTTGACCCTAATCTTAAAATTTCCCCTAGCTCTAAACCTGACCCTTACACTAAGCCTAACCCTTACACTAGATGTAGACCTAAACTTAACCCTAAAATTATCTTTAACCATAACCATAAACCTGATATTAGCCATACCCCTAATCCTAGCCCTAAAGCTAAAAAAAAAAAAAAAAACACTAGCCCTCATCCTAGCTTTAAACCTAGCCTTAATCATGACCCTAACTCTACGCCTATCCCTATCCCAACTCTAACCCTAACCCTACCTATAAACCTAGCTATAATGCCATCCCTTATCCTGAACATAAACCTAATCATAACCCTATTGCTAGGCCTAAACTGAACACTAACTCTAGCCC
This sequence comes from Marmota marmota marmota, assembly GCF_001458135.2. NCBI lineage: Eukaryota > Metazoa > Chordata > Mammalia > Rodentia > Sciuridae > Marmota > Marmota marmota. The sequence goes on from NW_026006916.1 coordinate 17,295, forward strand.
TAATCCTGGCCTTATCTTAACCCTTATTTAAACCCTATTCCAAGTTCTAACCCTATCCCTTACTGTAACTCTAAACCTAGCCCTAACCCTTGCCCTATCCTTAGTCCTAGCCTAACCCTAGATCTAAGCCTAACTCTAAATATAACCATAACCATAAGCCTAAGCCTAACACTAAAAGTAGACCTATCCCTAATAATCATCATAAAACTAGTGCTAACCCTAACCCTGGAACTAAAACAAAACTGAGCAATAGACCTAACCCTAAACCTTAATTTAAAACAAACCCTAAATTACATCTAGAACAAATCCTAGCCCTAACTCGAGTCCTAACCCTAATCTTTTAACTAACCCTGACCCTGACTTATACCCTAACACTCACCATAGCTCTAAAACACCACACTTACCTTAAACCAAACCCTAACAGTAAAGCTAGCCATAATTTGAGTCCTCATCCTAAAACTAACCCTGTCCCTGACTCCTACCTAAAAATAACCCTAGCTCTAAATTTATCCTAACCTTAAACCTAAACATAAACACTAACCCTAAATCTAACTAAATTGTAATCCTGATTCTTACATTATTCATTACCCTAACCCTAGCCCTAATGCTAACACAAAAACTAGCCATAATCTGAGCCCTAAACCTAGCTTTAACACTAACCCTAATCCTAACCCTATCACTAACACTAGCTCTAACTCTATCCCTAAATCTAAGCAAAACCCTAACCCTAATGGTAACCCTAGACCTATCCCTAATCCTTAGGCTAATCAAAACACTCACTCTATTAATAGTCCTAAACCTAGCCCTCATTCTACCTCTAACCTATCCCAAACCCTAACCCTAACCCTGACCCTTATTCCGACCATAACACTAACCCTAGGTATAAACCTGATTCAAACCCTAGACCAAACCTTAAAACTAGCCCTACCAGTAAATTTATACTAAACCTGACTCTACCACTAGCCCTAGACCTAAACCTAATCCTAAATGTAGCCTTAACTCTAGACCTAGACCTAAACAAAAACCTAGCGCTAGCCCTAACAATAACACTTAACCTAATGCAAAGTCTAACCCTACCCCTAGACATAAACCTAGTCCTAAGTCTGGCTTTAACCTTAACCCTAACACTAACCTGAACATGGATCCTGCATTGAACACTAAGCTAACTCTAAACCTGACCCTAACTGAAAATCTAAACCTAACACTAGACCTAGCCATAAGCCTAACCATACAACTAGCCCTAATCATAATCCTAGCTCTTACATTACCCATAGCCCTAACCCTACACCTTAACCTAACACAAAACCTAGAGTGAATCCTAGGCCTAAACCTAGCCCTAGGTGTAACACTAACCCTAACCCTAGCCCTAATCCTAACCCTAACTGTAGCCTTAGTCCTAAATTTACTCAATGCCTAACTCTTGCCGTAAATATAAACTTAGGCTTATCCCTAACTCTAACCCTAACCCTATCCCTAACCCTAAACTTAACCCTATCCCTAAACATAGCTCTGAACATACACATTACCCTAACCCTAAACCTAACCCTATTGATAACCCTAGCCATAACCCTAACCCTACCCCTAACCCTAACCAGAAATCTAACCCTAGACCTAACACTAAACCTAACACTTGCCATAGCCCTAACTCTAGCTCAAACCCTAACCTGTACTAGAAACCTAAACCTAACCATGTCTTAACCTTAACCCTAAAACTAAATCTAACCCTAAACCTAAACCTAAACTTACTTTTAACCATATGCATTACCCTAACCCTTATCCTAACCCTAATGATAAATGTAGCCATAACCCTAACCCTAAACCTAAACCTACTGTAATCTTATCCCTAGACCTAATACTGAACCTAACCCAAAACTTAGCCCTTGCCCTAACTCTAGCTCAAACCCTAATCCTGATGGTAAACAAACCCTAGCCCAAACCCTAACCTAATCCTAGTCCTAATCCTAACTATAACCATAGCCCAAACCCTAGCTCTAACTCTATCCATTACCCTAACCATAACCCTAAACCTAATGCTAACCTTAGCTCTAATAACTTTAAATTCACCTTTATCCCTAGCTCTGATTCTAACCTGAACACTCAACCTAGCCCTAACACTTACAAAATCCATGAGCCTTACCCTTAACCTAACGGTAAGAAAAAACTAAGCCTAACACTAACCCTAACCCTAATACTAACCCTAACCCTTGACCTAACCCTAAAACTAACCCTAGCCTTAGAACTAACCCTAGCTTAAACCCTAACCCGTATCCTAATCTTAACCCTAACCCTAACCCTAAACTTAACCATATTCCTAACCCTAACTCTAGCCCTAATCCTAAACAATCCAAGCCCTAACCATACCTCTAAATCAATCAATTACCCAAACAATAACCATAAACCTAATGCTAACCCTAGGCCTAAACCTAACCCTATCCATTAACCTAAACCTAACATGAACCCTAAACCTAACCTGAAGCCAAAACCTAACCCTATCCCTTGCACTAACCCTAACTCTAACCCTAATGCTAATTTGAGTGCTAACCCTAAACCTCAACCTAATCCAAACCCAAAACCTGACAAAACCATTATAATACCCCTGGGTCTAAACCTGAACCTTACCCTAAACCTAACTCTGAATATAGACCTAGCCATTACCTTACCCCAAAACTATCCCCAACTGTAACTCTAGACCTGATATTAGCCCTAGCCCTAATTCTTGCCATAACCCTAACACAAATGCTAGCCCTCATTCTAGCCCTAAAACCTAGTCTTGATCCTAACCTGAACCCTAACTCTAGCCCTATCCCTAATTTTATCCCTTGCCCTATATTTGAACCTAGATATATCCCCAACCCTTCCCCTAAATCTAACCCTAACTCTAACCCTAGATTTAACCCTTACACTAATCGTAGACCTGACCCTAGCCCTAATTTAGCCCTAACCCTAATCCTAACACTAGCACTAATACTAACTCTAACTATTGCCCTAGCCCTATTCCTAGTTTTAACCCTATCCCTTACCATAACCCTAACACTTGCTCTACCCTTAGCCCTAAATCTAGCCCTACCACCAACCCTAGATCTAACCGTAACTCTAAATCTAACCCTAACTCTAAACCTAAGCCTCACACTAAATCTAGCCCTAACAATAACGATAATCCTAAAACTAGCCCTAACCTAGCCCTAGACTTAAAAAATCGAGCTATAGCCCTAAATCTATAAACCAAAACCAAAACCTAACCCACACCTAACCCTAGCCCTAGCACTCAAACCAAACCGAGTCATAGGCTTAATGCTAATTCTTAACCAAAACTAAAACCTAAGCTTATACCTAGCACTAACCGTAGCCCTAATTTAAGTCCTAACCCTAACTCTAGAACTTACTCTGACCCTGACTCAGACCCTAACAATAACCCTAGCTCTAAACATCACACTAACGCTAAACTTAACCCGAACACTAGACCTAGCCCTACCCCTAAACTTAAAACTAGCCCTAATCATAACACCAGTTCTTACATTAGCAATAGTCCTGTGCTAACAGAAAAGCTAGCTCTAATCTGAGACCTAAACCTAGCTTTAAACCTAACCCTAAACAAAACCTATACCTATACCTAACCCTAGCTCTAACCCTATCCCTTACCCTAAGCCAAACCTTCATCCTAATGCTACCCTAGTCCTAACACTAATCCTGTGCCTACCCCAAACCATAACACTATTACTAGTCCTAACCCTAGACATCATTCTAGCTCTAACCTTAACCCAAATCCTAACCCTAACCCTGACCCTTAATCTGACCCTAATTATAACCCTAGGATTAAACCTGACCATAACCCTAAACTGAACCCCAACACTAGTCCTATGGGTAAACCTGTACCTAAACCTAACCCTAACACTCGACCTAGACAAAAACCTAATCCTAAATCTAGCCATAACTCTAGCTCTAGACCTAAACAACAACCTACCCTTAGCCCTCACAATAACCCTTAACCTAACCCAAACACTACCTCTACCTCTAGACCTAAACCTAGTCCTAATTCTTGCCATAACCCTAACCCAAACACTGTCCCTTTCTGTAACACAAATCCTAGCTCTAAATTTTATGCTAACCCAAAATCTAGCCATAACCCTAACAATAGACCTAGCCATTACCCTAACTCTAGGTCTTACATTAAATATAGCCCAAACATTAGCCCTAAACCTCACACAAAACCTAGCTCTAAGCATAACCCTAACACTAATCGTAGACCTAACCCTAACCCTAACCCTTGCCTTAACCCTAACCCTAGCTCAAACATTAACCCTTACCGAAATATAACTCTAGACCTAAGCCTAACCCTAACCCTAGTCCTAATACTAACCATAACCAAGCCCAAACACTAGTTATAACTCTATCCATTACCCTAAACATAACCCTAACCCTAATGCTAAACCTAGCTCTAAACTTAACCCTAACCCTAAACCTAGACGTCACACTAACCCGGACCATTACCCTAGACCTAACCATAGCTCAAACCCTAACACGTACCCTAAACCTAACCCTAACACTAACCCTAGGCTTAACCCTAACCCTAACCCTAACCCTATCCCTAATCCTAACCTAACCCTAGCCCTAAATCTATCCATTACCTAAACATAAGCCTAATCCAAATGCTAGCCATAGGCCTAACTCTAAACCTATATCTAACACTAATCCTAACCATTTTCTAAAACTAACCTGAACACTAAACCAAACCTTATTAATTATTCTAACTCAATCCCTAACCCTAATGCTAAATCAAGCCCTAAACTTAAACTATAACCTAAACCAAACCCTAAAAAGACACTTACCGTAACAATATACCTAGCTTTAAACTTGACCCTTTCCCAATACCTAACCCTTACAATAGATCTAGCCATAAACCTAACCTTATCACTATCCATAAGCGTAACCCTAACTGAAATTAGCCATAGACCTAATTCTCGCCCTAAACCTAACACAGACCCAAGACCTCATCCTAGCCCTAAACCTAGCCTTAATGCTAACCTGAACCCTAACCTAGCCCAATCCCTAATTTCAACAATCGCCCTGTTTCTGAACCTAGGTATAACCACATCCATTCCCCTAACCCTAACCCTAACCCTAATGTTAATCCAACACTAACTTTCACCCTAGCTCTAAACCTAGCCCAATACCCAACTCTTACACTAAACACAAACCTAAACCTAAACCTAGATCTCACCCTAACCCTAACCCTAAATCCAGACCTATTTCTAAACATAAACCTAGCCCTAAGCTTAGCTCAAAACCTATACATTATCCTAAACATAACCTCGACCCTATTGCTAACTCTAAACCTATTGCTAACCCTAAACTTATCAATTACACTAAACCTAACCTGAACCCTAAACAAAAATCTATCATTACCCTAATCCTGAACCTAAAGCTAATTAGAGCCCTAACCCTAAACCCTAACCTCCAACAAACTCTAACCCTGAACCTTAGCCTAATAATTCCCCTACTCTAAACCTGACTCTTAACCTAAACCTAACCATTACACTAGACCTAGCCATAAAACATTCTAAATCAATCCCAAACCATAACCCTACATCTGACATTAGCACTAGCCCTAATCCTAGCTCTAACCCAAACACAAACCCTGGAGCTTATCCTAGCCCTAAACATAGCCTTAATCCTAACCCTAACACTAACCTTAGGCCTAACCCTAACACTAACCCTAGCCCTAATCTTAGCCCTAACCCTAACCCTAATCTTACCCCTAATTTATGCCTATCCCTAACCTTAGCCCTAACCCTAGTCCTAAGACTTACTCTAATTCTCACCCTTGCCCCATCCCTAGTTCTATACCTATAACTTTCTGGAACAATAATCCTAGCCCTAACCCTAGACCTATCCTTAGCCCTAGCCCTAACCTAGATCTAACTATAACTCTAAATCTAACTTTAACCCTAAGCCTAAACCTAAACCTAATACTAGCCCTAACCTTAATGCTAATCCTAAAACTAGCCCTAATCCTAGCCCTAGCCCTAAAACAAATCCCAGATATAGCCCTAAACATAACCCTTAACCTAATCCAAACCCTAAGCATAACCCTAAACTTAGCCCTAATTCGAGTTTTAAGCTGAACCAAAAACTAACCCTGACCCTGAAGCCGAACATAACACTAACCCTAGCTCTAAAGATCACCCTAACCCTAAACCTAAACCTAACACTAGAACTAGCCCCAACACTAAAGCCAAATGTAGCCTTAAGTGTAACCCTGGTACTTCCATTAGCCATAATCCTAACCCTAGCCCTAACTTAACACAAAACCTAGTCCTAATTCAAGACCTAATCCAAGCTTTAACCCTAACACTAACCCTATCCCTAGTCCTAATCATAAACATAAACCTAGCCCTAACCCTAGATCTAACCCTATCTATCGCCATAACTATAATCCTAACACTAATGTGAACTCTAGGCCTAAACCTAAACCTATCCCTAATCTTAACACTATCAATTACCCTAAACCAAACCTAAACCCTAAACCTCACCCTATCATTACCCTAACCCTAACCTTCATGCTAACTCAAACCCTATATTTAAACCATAGCCTATCCCAAAACCTAAACAAGGCCCTGACACTAATAATACCCCTAGCTCTAAACCTGACCTAAAACTAAACATAACCTTTACACTACCTGTATCTATAAACCTAACCATAATTCTATCTTTAACCATAACCCTAGACCTGATATTAGTCCTAGCCCTAATCCTAGTCCTACCCTAAAACAAACCCTAGCTTTCATCCTAGCCCTAAACCAGCCTTAATCATAACCCTAACCCTAACCATAGGCCTAACCCTAATTCTAACCCTCACCCAACCTCTAAACTCTAGCTATAATGCCAATCCTTACCCTAAACTTAACCCTAACCCTAAACCTAATGCTAGGCCTAAGCTGAACAATAACCCTAGCCCTAATTCTAGCCCTAATTTAACCCTATCCCTAACCCTAACCCTAGCCCCAAGACTAACTCTAACTTTCACACTAGCCCTATACCTAGTTCTAACCCTATCCATTACCATAAACCTAACCCTAGCCCTAACCCTAGCCATAAACCTTGCCTTGTCCTTATTCCTAGCTGTAACCCTAGATCTATCCCTAACTCTAAATCTAACACTAACCCTAAGCCTAAGCCTAACATAAACACTAGCCCTAACCCTAATGCTACTCGTAAAACTGGCCTTAACCCTGACCTTAGCAGTAAATCAAAACCAAGCAATAGCCTTATTACTAAACCTTAACTTAAATCAGATCCTAATACTACACCTAGACCTAACCCTAGCCCTAATTTGAGTCCTAACCTTAACCTTAAAACTAACCCTGACCCTGACTACTAACCACTAACACTAGCTATAAATATCACCCTAGCCTTAAAACTAATCCTAACACTAGAGGTCTAACTCCTAACCATAACCCTAAAATTAACCCTAATTGTAACCCTTGTTTTTACATTAGCTGTTACTCTAACCCTACCCCTAATCCTAATACAAAACTAGCCCAAATCTGAGCTCTAAACCTAGCTTTAACCCTAACCCTAGCCCTAACCCTAGTTCTAACTCTACCCCTTACCCTAAACCAAACCCTAACACTAATTCTAATCTTAATTCTAACCCTAATCCTTAACCTAACCCAAACCTTAATCCTATTACTAGTCCTAACTCTAGCCCTCATTCTAGTTCTAAACATAACCCAAACCCTAACCCTAACCCTGATGCTTATTCTGACCCTAACACTAATCATAGGTCTAAAACTGAACCTAACCCTAAACCAAACTCTAACACTAGCCGTAGACCTAAACCTAATCCTAAATCTAGCCATAACTCTAGCTTTAGATCTAAAGAAGAAACTAGCCCTAGCCCTAATAATAACCCGGAGCCTAAGCCAAATACTAACTCTTCCCCTTGACCTAACCCTAGACCTAATTCTGGCTTTAATTCTAAACATAATCCTAATCTGAACACTGACCCTGACATTAACCCTAGCTCTAAACATCACCCAAACCCTGAAACTATACCTAGCACTAACATTAACCCTAAAACTAGCCCTAATCTTAACAAGTTCTTAATTTAGCCATAGCCCTAACCTATTGCAAAACCTAGCCCGAATCCAATCCCTTCCCTATCTTTAACCTTAAGCTAACCCTTATGATAACCATAGCCCTAACCCTAAGCCTAAGCCTAACCTTTGATCCAACCCTAAGCATAACCCTAGCCCTAACCCTAGCTGTAACCCTATCCATTCCCCTAAGGATAACCCTAACTCTTATGCTAAGCCTAGACCAAACCCTAATACTATGCCCATCCTGAACCCAATCTATTACCTACACCTAACTTGAACCCTAAACCTAAAACTATTGTTAACCTATCACTAAACCTAATGCTAATTCGAATCCTAAACATAAGCCATAACCTAACCTAAACCCTAACTTTGACCCTAATAATACCCCTAGCTCTAAACCTGACCCCAACCATAAACCGAATCCTTTCAATAGATATAAACCTAGATATAAACCTAACCCTAAAACTATCCCTAACTCTAACCCTAGACCTGACATTTGCCCTAGCTCTAATCCTAGTCCTAACCCTAACAAAAACCTTAACCTGTATCCTAGATATAATCCTCACCTTCATCATAACCCTAACCCTAACCCTAATTCTAACCCTCACCCTATTACTAAAACTAGGTATAAACTCATCCCTTACCCTAAACCTAACCCTAATCCAAACCCTAATACTAAACCTAGCCCTAACCTTGGACTAACTCTAACATTAACACTTGCCCTAATCCCAGAGCTAACTTAGCCCTATCCCTAACACTAAACATAACCCTAGCCCTAAGACTAACTATAACTCTTGCCTTAGACATATCGGGTAGTTCTAAACTTTTTCCTTACCATCACCCTAGACCTAGACCTAATCTTAGCCCTAACCCTAGCCCTAGCTCTAATACAAAACCGAATTATAGCCCTAATCTTAACCCTTAACCTAAACCAAACCCGAACCTTACACCTAGCCCTAACCCTATCCATAACCCTATCCCTAATTCTAGTCCTAACCAGAAAACCAACCTTGACACTGACTCTGACCCTAACACTAATCCTAGCTCTAAAATCATTGTAACCATAAATCTAACTCTAACACTAGACCTAGCCTTAACCCTAACCTTATAACTAGCGCTAATCATAACCTTACTTTGTGCATTAGCCATAGTCTAAAATCCTAATCCTAACCATAACCGTAACACTAACCCTAACCCTAATCCTAAACCTACTTCTAACTTTAAATGTAACCCTAATTCTAACCCTAACCATAACACTGACACTAATCTTAACCCTAACCCTATACCTAACACTAACCCAAACCCTAAGCCTAACTCTAACCATAACACTAAACCTAACCCTAACCCTAACTGTAACACTAACCCTAAACCTATCCCTAACCCTAACACTAAATCTAACCCTATCCATAACTCTAAACCTAACATTAACACTAACCCTAACCCTAACCCTAACACTAACCCTAACCCTAACCCTAACACGAACCCTAACCCTAACCGTAACACTAACCCTAACCTTAACTCTAACCATAAATGTAACATTAACCCTATACCTAACCCTAACCAAAACACTAACACTAACCCTAACCCTAAACCTAAATGTAACACTAACCCTAACCCTAAACATAACCCTAACACTAACACTAACCTTAAATGTAACCCTACAATGAACCTTAACCCTAATAAGAACCTAACCCTAACACTAACCCTAATACTAACCCTAACTCTATAAATAAACCTATTCCTAAACCCTAACACTAAAAACTAAATCTAACCGTAACCATAACACTAACCTTAATTCTAAACCTAACGTTAACCTAACACTAACCCTAACCTAACCCTAACCCTATCACTAACCCTAATCCTAACCCTAAAACTAACACTAATTCTAACCACAACTGAAAACCTTACCCTAATCCTAACCATAACCATAAACCTAACCCCAACGCAAACCCTAAAACTAACCCTAGAACTAATCGTAACCCTAACCCTAATATTAACACTAAAGCAATATCCAACCCTAACCCAAACCTTAACTGCAACCCTGACCCTAACACAAACCCTTAACCTAACTCTAACTTTAACTCTAACACTAACCTTAATGCTAACAGTAAGCCTAAACCTAACCCTAAGACTAACACTAACCCTAACACTAACCCTAAACATAACCATAACCCTAACACTAACTATAACCATACCCCTTAAACAAACCCTAAACCTAACTGTAACCCTAAGCAAAACACTAATCCTAACCCTAACATTATACCTAGCCCTAACCCTAACAAGAACCCTAACCATAACCCTAACAGTAACCCTAAAACAAATGAACACCCTAACCCTAACCTAATGCAAAAACTAACACTATTCCTAACCCTAACCCAAACCACAACCCTAACCCAAACCTAACCCTAAACCTAACACTTACCTAACTCTAACCCTAACTCTAAAACTAGCCCTAAAACTAAACCTAACCATAACCTTAACACTAACCCTAAATCTAACCCTAACCAAAACCGTAACACTAACATTAACCCTAAGCCTAACACTAACTCTATCTCTAACCACAATCTTAATTATAACCCAGCCTTAACCCTAACCCTAACACAAACCATAAACTGAACACAAACCCTAACTCTAACACTAACACTAAACCTAACACTAATGCTAACTCTAACCATAACCCTAACTCTAAATCTAACCCTAACCTTAAACTGAAAGCTAACCCTAACCCTATCCCTAACACAAACACTAAAAATAATCCTAATACAAACTCTAATAATAACCCTAAACCTAACACTAAAACTAAATCTATCCATAAACCTAATTTTTACAGGAGCCCTAACCCTTACCCAAAACCTAAACCTAACTTTAACTCTAACACTAACCCTAAACCTAACACTAACCCTAAATCTATCCCTAACTCAAACCCAAACCCTAACCCAAAACCTAAACTAACCCTAACACCCTAAACCTATTTATAAACCTAAACCAAACAATGGTAATGGTAATGGTAATGGTAAACCTATCCCCAAGCCTAACACTAAGCCTAAGCCTAACCCTAACCCTAAACCTAACCTATTTTTAACCCTAACCTTAACCTTAACCTGAATCCTAATTGTAACTGTAACCCTAATCTTAACCCTAACATTAACCCTAACACAAACCTTAACATAACAGTAACACTAACCCTAACCTTAACCCTAAACTTCACCCTAACCCTAACACTAACAATAACTCTGTTCATAACCCTAACCCTAGCTCTAAACCTTACCCTAACCCAAACCCTAACACTAACACTAACACTAACCGTAACCCTAACCCTTACCCTAACCTAACACTAAACCTTACCCTAAAAGTAACACTAACCCTAACACTGAACCTAACCAAAACACTAATACTAACTCTTACACTAACCCTAACGCTAACTGTAACCCTAACACTAACCCTGACACTAACCCTAATAGGACCTCTCACCCTAACCCTAACACTAACCCTAACTGCAACAGTAACCCTAACTTTATACTAACCCTAACCCTAACACTAACCATAGTCCTAAACCTAACAAAATTTCTAATACAAACCCTAACACTAACCCTAACACAAACCCTAACCTTAACAGTAACATTAACCCTAACCCTTACACTAACACTCAACCTAAGGCTTACCCTAACCTAACACTAAACCTAACACTAACCCTAACACTATTCCTAAACAAAACACTAATACTAACCATAACGCTAACCCTAAATCTAACTCTAACCCTAAATCTAACCCTAACCCTAATAACCCTAACCCTAACCATAACAGGAACTCTCATTCTAACCCTAACAATAAGCCTAACCCTAACACTAACCCTAACCCTAAACCTAAATCTAAACCTAAAACTAACCCTAACACTAATCCTAACCCTAAAACTCAACATAACCCTAACCATAACTCTAACATATCACTAACCCTAACCCTAACTGTAACCCTAACTCTAATTCTAAACCTAACCATAAACCTAATCCTAACATTAACCCTAATCTAACTGTAACATGACCCCTAACCCTGACTCTAACCATACACCTAACTGAACCCTAACCCTAACACTAAAACTAACCCTAACAGTAACCCTAGCCCTAAAACTAACCCTATCCTTATCCTAACCCAAACCATAACCTAACCTAACCCTATCACTAACCCTAAACCTAACAATAACCCTAAATGTATCTCTAACCCTAACCCAAACAGTAATCCTAACCCTAACCCTTATTCTAACAGGAATCCTAACCCCTACACTAACCCTAACATTAACCCTAACCCTAACCCTAACCCAATCCCTAACCTGAAAACAAACACTAATCCAAACGATAAACCTAAACAAATCCTAACCTGAAAACAAACACTAATCCAAATGATAAACCTAAACCAAATCAAACACTAACCCTATCCCTTATGTAACCCTAAACCTAACCCTAAAACTAATCTTAACACTAACCCTAACCCCAACACTAACCCTATAACAAAACCTAACCATAACCCTAATGCGTAACCTAACATTAACTCTAACCGTAACCTTAATAGTAACCCTAACTCTAACCCTAATTTTACCTGTAACCCTAAAACTAACCCTACACTTACCCTAACCCTAACTCTAAACCTAATCCAACCATAACCCTAACCCTAACCCTAACACAAACTCTAATCCTAATTCTAACACTAACCCTTATCCTAACCCTAACTCAAACCATAATCCTAAACCTAACCCTATCCCTAACCCAAACACTAAACCTAAAACTAACCCTAACCCTAACCCTTACCCTAAGACTAACAATAACCATAACCCTAAACCTAACACTAACCTAACTCTAATTCGAAACCTAACCCTAACACTAACCCTAACACTAGCCCTAAATGTAACACCAACCCTAAAATTAAACCTAATCCTAACACTATCCCTAACCTGATTTCTAATCCTAACACTAACACTAACCCTAACCCTAACCCTAACTTTAACACTAACACTCTCCCTTACACGAAACCTAACCCTAACCATAACCCTGTCCCTAAAACTAACCCTAATCCTAACCCTAACATTAACACTAAACCTAAACCTAAACCTAACACTAACACTAACACTAACCCTAAACTTAAACCTAACACTTATCCTAACCCTAAGCCTAACTCTAACACTAACTCTAACACTAACCCTACAATAAAGCCTAACCCTAACATGAACCCTAATCCTAACACTAAAACTAACCCTAACCTTAACCCTAAAACTAATGGTATCCTAAACGTAACCCTAACCCTATCATTAACACTAACCCTAACACTAACACTAACATTAAACCTCACCATCAACGTAACCTTAACCCTAACACTTACTCTATATCTAACCCTAACCCTAACCTTAAACCTAACTCTAACACTAACCCAAACAATAATCCTAACCCTAAACCTAACCCTAACTGTAATAGTAACCCTAATCCTAACTGTAAACTTAATTGTAACCCTAACACTAGCCCTAACCTAACTCTAACATGAACCCTAAATCTAATCCTAACCATAACCGTAACATGAACCCACACCCTAACCATAACCCTAACACAAACACTTAACCTTACACTAATCCTATCACAAACACTAACCAAACCCTAACCCTAACCCTAACCTAACCTTATCCCCTACCTAAACCTAATTCTAACCCTAACTCTAACCCTAACACTAACACTAACCCTAATACTAACACTAACACTAACTCTAACCACAACCCTAACCCTATAACGAAATTTAACCTTAAACCTAAACCTAACACTAACCCTAACCCTAACCCAAACCCAAATCCTAACCCTAATTCTAACTCTAATCTTAACCATAACACTAAGGACAACTATAACCAAACTTTAACTCAAACCCTAACCCTAATGGAATACTAACCTAACACTAACCCTAAGGCCAACTGTAACCCTAACTCTAAAACTAACCCTAACCATAACCTGAACCCTAAGCCTAAACCTAACCCTATCACAAAGACTAACCCTAACCCTAACACTAACCCTAACCCTAACCCTAACCTAATACTAATCCTAAACCTAACCATTACCCTAATCTTAACTTTAACCCTAAGCCTAACCCAAACCCTAACCTTAACACCAATCCTAACCCTAAACCTAACAGTAACGCTAACCCTAACCCTAACAATAACCCTAACCCTAAGCCTAAACCTAACCCTGTCTCTAACCCTAACCTTAATCCTAACACTAACCCTAACCCTAACCCTTACCCTAACCCTAACACTCACCTAAACTAACCATAAACCTAACACTAACCATAAATCTAAACCTAGCACTAATCCAAAATCTAACTATAAAACTAACCTAAACACTAATGCCTCAACCCTAACTCTAAAACTGACTCAAACCGCAACCCTAACCCTAAACCTAATCCTAACAGTAATCCTAACCCTATCCCTTACCTTATCCATAATCCTAACCCTACCTCTCATCCTATCCATTACCCTAAGCCATATCCTCACCCTAATGCTACTCTAGTCCTAACACTAATCCTTAGCCTATCCCAAACCCTAACTCTATTACTAGTCCTAATCCGAGGGCTCATTCTAGCTTTAGCCCTAACCCAAACCCTAACCCTTATTCTGACCCTAACACTAACCCTAGATCTAAACCTGAAACTAACCCTAAACCAGACCCTAACTCTATTCCTACCAGTAAACCTATATTTAAACCTAACAGTAACAACAGCACTAGACCAAACCTAATCCTAAATAGATTCATAAATCTAGCCCTATCCTAAACAAAAACCTTGAACTAGCCCTAAAAATATCCCTTAACTTAACACAAAGAGTAACCCTATCCTTAGACCCAACGCTATTCCTAATTCTGGCTCTAACCCTGACCCAAACCCTGACACTTACCCTAACACAATCCCTAGCTCTAAACCTTATCCTAACCCAAAACCTAACCCTAACAGTAGACTTATCCATAACCCTAACCCTAAAAATAGCCATAACCATAACCTGAGCTCTTACATTACCCATAGCCTTAACACTAGCCATAAATATCATATAACCTAGCCCTTATCCTAGCCCTAACCTAGCTCTAATTGTAACCCTAACCATAACCCTAGACTTAACCCTAACCCTAACCCTTGCCCTAGTCCTAAACCTAGCTCAAACTCTAACCCTTTCCCTAATCATAACACTAACCCTAACCCTAACCCTAGCCCTAGCTCTAACCTTAACCCTTGCCCTAGACCAAACCCAAGCTTAAACTCTAATACTTACCCCAAACCTAACCCTGACACTAACCCTAGGCCTAACCCTGACCCTAGCCATAAACTTATCTTTAACCCTAGCCCTAACCTTAGATCTATTCCTATCCATTACCCTAAAGATAAGCCTAAACCAAGTGCTAACTCTAGGCCTAACACTATCCCTATCGCTAACAATAACCATATCCATTACTCTAAACTTAATCTGAATCCTAAACCTAACCCTATCCAATACCCTAACTCTAAACCTAACCCTACTGCTAATTCAATCCTTAACTCTAAACCTTAAACTAAACCAAACCCTACCCAGACTCTGACCCTTATAATACACCTAGCTCTAAACCTGACCCTTACCCTAAACCTAATCCTTACACTAGACCTAGCCATAACCCAACATTAAAACTATCCCTAACAATAACCCTCGACCTGCCATTAGCCCTCACCCTTATATTAGCCCTAGCCCTAACACAAACCCTGAAACCTAGCCCTAAATTTAGCCTTAATCATAACCCAAACCCTAACTTAGCCCTAACCCTAATGCTGATTCTTGCCCTATCCCTAAACCTAGCTATAACACCATCCCTTTCCCTAAACCTCACCCTATCCCTAACACTAACACTAACCCTAACCCTAGCCCTAACCCTAGGACTAATACTAGCCCTAATTTAGACCTAACCTTAAACACACCCCTTACCCTAGCTCTAAGACTATCTCTAACTCTCACCTTGCCCTATTTCTAGTTATAAACCTATCTGTTATCATAAACATAACACTAGCCCTAACATTAGCCCTGATCATAGCCCTAGGCCTAAACCTAGATCTAACCATAACAATTAATATAAGATTAAACCTCACCTTATTACTAGCCCTAACACTATTGCTAATCCCAAAACTAGCCCTAACCCTAGCCCTAGCTCTAAAACAAAACTTAGCCATAGCCCCAACCCTAACCCTAACCTAAACATAACCCTAGATCTGACATTAGCGCTATCCCTAATTCTTACCCTAACTAGATTTATGACTATATTTAGGATTAGGTTTGGTCTAGTGCTAGTGTTACTGTTAGGTTTAAGTATAGGTTTACCGGTAAGGGTCATGTTAGGGTTTGTTTTATGGTTAGGGTCAGGTTTGGATCTAGGGTTAGTGTTAGGATCAGAATATGGGTCAGGGTTAGGATTAGGGTTAAAGCTAGAATGAGGGCTAGGTTTAGGACTAGTAATAGAGTTAGGGTTTGGGGTAGGCTAAGGATTAAGGTTAGGACTAGAGTAGCATTAGGGAGAGGGTTTGGCTTAGGGTAAGGGATAGGGTTACAGGTACGGTTAAGGTTAGAGTTAGAGTCAGGGCTCAGATTAGGCTAGGACTTGTGTTAGCATTAGGGCTACAGCTAATGAAAGAACTAGTTTTCTGATTAGCGCTAGTTCTAGGGTTAGCGTTAGGGCAAGGTTTAGAGCTAGGGGTACTGTTAGGGTCTGACTCAGGGTCAGGGTTATTTCTATGGTTAGGGTTATGACTCAGATTAGGGCTAAGTTTAGGGATAGGTGTAAGGTTAGTGTTTGGTTTAGGTTAAGGGTTAGGGTTAGGATTATAGCTCGGTTTTGTTTTAGGGTTAGGGTAGGGTTAGAGCTAGTTTTCCAATTAGCATTAGGTTTAGGGCTAGTTGTAGAGTGAGGTTTGGGTTTAAGATTAGGGTTTACAACCAGGTTTAGGGCTACAGTGATATTTAGAGTTAGGATTTGGGCTAGGGATATCGCTATGTTTTGGGTTATGATAAGGGATAGGTTTTAAACTAAGGATAGGTCTAGGGCAAGAGTTAGAGTTACTCTTAGGACTAGGAATAGGATTAGGTTTACTATTAGGGTTAATTTAGGGCTAGGATTAGCCCTAATGTTAGTTTTACATTTTGGCCTAGAGTTAGGGCTAGAGTTAGGGTTAGTGTTACCGTTAGGGTAAGTTATGATACTACAGCTATATTTTGAGCTAGGGCATGGGATAAAATTAGGGTTAAGGTCCTGGTTAATGTTAGGATTAGGATTAAGGTTAGGCTTAGTGCTAGGATTAGGGGGAGGTTTTGTGCTAGGGTTAGGGCTAGTATTAGTTCTAGGGCTAATGCCAGTTCTAGGGTTATGCTTAGGGATAGTTTTAGGTTTAGGTTTATGGCCAGGTCTAAACCTGACTCTGACCCTAATAATACCCCTAGTTCTATATTTGACCCTACCTGAAACCTAACAACTTACACTGAACATAGCCATAAACCTAAACCTAAAACTAACTCTAACCCTAACCCTAATCCTAACCTTAACCCTAGCCCTAAACTTAGCTCTAAACCTATCCATTACCCTAAAAATAAGCCTAACCCAAATGCTATCCCTAGGCCTAACAATAACCCTATCGCTAACACTAACCCTATTCATTACTCTAAACCTAACCAGAACCATATAACTAATTCTTTCCATTACCCTAACCCTAACCCTAACCTACTGCTAATTCAAGCACTTACCCTAAATCTTAACCTAAACCAAACCCTATCCGGACCCTGACCCTAAAAATACACCTAGTTCTAAACCTGACCCCTACCCTAAACCTAACCCTTATAATAGACATAGCTATAACCTAACACTAAAACTAATACTATCCATAAACCTAGACCTGACATTAACCCTAGCCCTAATCCTAGCCCTAGCCCTAAAAGAAACCCTCAGCTTAACCCTAAACCTAGCATTAATTCTAACCCATACCGTAACCTTATCTCTTACCCTATTTCTACCCTCACCATATGCCTAAAGCTAGCTATAACCCTATCTCTTTCCCTAAATCTAATTCTAACACTAACACAAACACTAACCCTAAACCTAACACTAACCCTAGTGCTAATCCTAGCCCTAATTTAGCCCTAATATTAAACCTACCCCTAACCCTAGCCCAAAGACTAACTCAAACTATTTTCCTAGCCCTATTTCTAGTTCTAACCCTATCCGTTACCATAACCCTAATACTAGTCCTAAACTTAGCCCTAACCCTAGCCATAGCCCTAAACCTAGATCTAACCATAACAATAAATCTAAGCCTAAACTTGAACTTACCACTAGACCTAACACTATCGCTAATCATAAAACTAGCCCTAAACCTAGGCCTAGTTCTAAAACAAAACTAAACCATGGCCCTATCTCTAACCCTAGCCTATCCTTAACCCTAGACCTGACATTAGCCCTATCCCTATCTCTAATCCTAGTTCTAAACCTAGACTTAATCCTAACCCTAATTTTAACCGTAGGTCTAACCCTAAATTTATCCCTTATCCTAGCACTAAACATAGCTATAAATCATACCTTACACTAATCCTATTGCTAACCCTAACCCCAGCCCTAACCTAGGCCTAAGTCTAACACTAACCCTACACCAAATCATATCTCTATTACTAGTCCTAATCTTAGCCCTCATTCTAGCTCTAACCATAACTCTAACCATGTCCCTTATTCTGAACCTAACACTAATCCTAGGTCTAAATCTGACAATAACCCTAAAGCAAACCCTAACCCTACCCCTACCGGTAGACCTATACCTAAACCTAACAGTAACACTAGCACTAGACCAAACCTAATCCTAAATAGAGTCATAAATCTAGCCTTAGCCCTAAATAAAAACCTAGCACTAGCCCTAACAATAACCGTTAACTTAACATAAAGACTAACTCTATACCTAGACGGAACGCTAGCCATAAATCTGGCCCTCACACTAAACCTAACCCTAACCCGACAATGACAGTTACCCTAAGAAAACACTAGCTCTAAATCTTATCCTAACCCAAAACCTAACTAGAACACTGGACTTATCCATAACCCTAACCCTAAAACTAGCCATAACCATATCCTTAGCTCTTACATTACCCATAGCCCTAATGATAGCCATAAACCTCACACAAAACATTGCCCTTATCCTATCTGTAATCCTAACGTAAAGACTAATTCTATTGTAACCCTAACCATAAGCCTAGACCTAACCCTAAACCTAACCCTCGCCCTAACCCTAATTCTAACTCAAACTCTAACTTTAATCTAAACATAACCCTAACGCTAACCCTAAAATTAGCCCTCACTCTAACCCTAACCCTCACGCTAGCCCTTATCCTAGCTCAAATGCTAACACTCACCCCAAAACTAACCCTGACACTAACCCTAGGCCTAACCCTAACCCTATTACTAATTCTAACCTTAACCCTAGCCCTAACCTTACCTCTAACCCTATCCATTACCCTAAAGATAAGCCTAACCCAAATGCTAACCCTAGGCCTAACGCTAACACTATTGCTAACACTAACCCTATTCATTACTCTAAACCTAACCTGAACCCTAAACCTAACCCTATCAATTACTCTAACCCAGACTCTATCCCTATCCCTAATGCTAATTCAAGCCTTAACCCTAAATCTTAACCTAAACCAAACCCTACTCGAACCCTGACCCTAATAATACACCTAGCTTTAAACCTGACCCTTAACCTAAACTTAACCCTTACACTAGACCTAGACATAATCTAACCCTAAAACTAACCATAACCATAAACCCAGACCTGACATTAGCACCAGTCCTAATCCTACCCCTAACTCTAACACAAACACTAGTCCTCATTTTAGGCCTATACCTAGCCTTAATCCTAACCCAAACCCTAACTCTAGCCCTAACTCTAATTTTAACCCTCACCCTAGACCTGAACTTAGGTATAACCCCATCATTTCCCCTAACCCTATCACTAATCCTAACCCTAACACTATCCATATCTCTATCCCTAACCATAGGCATAAACCTAACACTAATCCTAGCACTAATCCTAGCCCTAATTTAGCCCTAACCATAACTCTACCCCTAACTTTGGCCTAAGACTAACTCTAACTCTCCCCCAGCCCTATTTCTAGTTCTAACCCTATCCATTACAATGAACATAACACAAGCCCTAAACCTAGCCCTACAACCTACTCTAGATCTAACCATAACTCTACATTTGACTCTAACACTAAGCCTAATCCTTTAAACTACCACTAGACCTAACACTATCACTAATCCTAAAAAAAACAGTCACAAACTTAGCCTTATCCCTTAAACAAAACCGAGACATTGTACTAACCCTAAATGTTAACCTAAATCAAAACCTAACCCCAAATCTAGCCATAAACTTCTAGCTTTAATTAATGTCCTAGTCCCAAAATTAACCCTGACCCTGACTTATATTCTAACACTAACGTTAGTTCTAAATATCACACTAATCCTAAAGATAGCACTAGCACTAGATCTAGACCAAATACTAACATTAATCATAACCTTAGTTCTTATATTAGCCATAGCCCTAACCCTAGCCCTAAAGCTAACAAAAAACTAGCCCTAATCTGAGCCCTAATGCAAGAAGTAAACATAAACCTAAACCTAGCCTTAGCCCTAACCCTAAGCCTAAACCTACCCCTATCCTTAGCTCTAACTCTATCACATACCCTAAGCCAAACCCTATCCATAATGCTAACCTTAGTCCTAATCCTAATCCATAGCTTAATCCAAACCCTAATCCTATTACTAGTCCTAACTCTAGCCTTCATTCTACCTCTAACCCTAACTCAAATCCTTACCCTAACACAAACCCTCAGTCTAAATCTGACCCTCACCCTAAACCAAACCCTAATACTAGCCCTACCAGTAAACCTTATACCCAAACCTAACCCTAACACTAGCCCTAGACCTAAGCCTAATCCTAAATATAGCCATAACTCTAGACCTAGACCTAAAAAAAACCCTGAGCCCTAGCCCTAACATAATCCTTAACCTAAAGCAAACACTAATCCTATTCCTAGACCTAACTCTAGTCCTAATTCTGGCTTTCACCTTAAACCTAAGTCAAACCTGAACACTGACCCTAACACTAACACTAAACCTAGCTCTAAACCTGAACCTAACCAAAAACCTTAACCTAACACTAGACATAGCCAAAACTCTAACCCTAAAACTAGCTCTAACAAGAACCCTAGATCTTTCATTACACATAGCCTTAACCCTGGGCCTAAACCTAACACAAAACCTAGCCCTAATCTGAGTCCTAAACCTACCCTAAGCATAACGATGATCCTAAATGTAGCCCTAACCCTAAACCTCGCCTTACACATAACCCTAGCTCAAAGCCTAACCTTTATCCTAAACATAATCCTAGCCCTATTCCTAAACAAAAACTTAACTTTAGCCCTAATCCTAACCTTAAACCTAGTACTAACACTAGTTATAACACTAACATTACCCTAACCCTAACCCTAATAATAACCCTAGCCCTAAACCTAACACTATCCCTAACACTCAACCTAAATCTAAACCTAAACATTGCCATAAACTTAACCAAAACCTTACCATAAATCAAAACTAAACCTATCCCTAAACCTATATTTAACCAAAACCTAAACTTAACCCTAAACCTAATCTTACATCTAAACCAATACATTACTATAAAACTAACCCTAACCCTAATGAAAACCCTAGCTCTAAACCCAACCCTAATCCTAACCATAACTATAACCCTAACCCAGACCTAACACTAAACCTAACACTTCCACTAGCCCTAACCATAGCTTAATCCCTAACCCTTACCTTAACCCTAATACTAGCCCAATCCCTAACCATAATGCTAAATCTAGCCCTAAGCCTAACACTAAACCTAGCCCTCATCCTAGCCCAATTTAGCCCCATTCCTAACCCTAACCCAAACCCTAGAATTAAGACTAACTATAATTCTCAGACACGACTTAACCCTACTTCTAACCCTATCCCTTATCGTAACCCTAACCCAAGCTCTAATCCTAGTCGTAACCAATGCACTATCCTTAGCTCTAGTACTAACTCTAGATAGAAACCTATCTCTAAAACTAACCCTAACCCGATGCCTGAGCCTAACCCTGAAACTAGTTCTACCACTAATGCTAATTATGAAATAGCCCTAACCCTAGCCCAAGCCCTAAAACAAAACCAAGCCATAAGCCTAACACTAACCCTTACCCTAGACCAAACCCTAACACTACACCAGCCCTAAACCTAGCCCTAATTTGACACCTAACCCTAACCCTAAACATAACCATGACCCTGACTCATATCCAAACACTAAACATAGCTCTAAACATCACCCTAACATTAAACCTAACCCTAACATTAGACCTAGCCCTAAACCTAACCCTAAAACTAACCCTAATCATAACCCTAGTTCTTACAATAGCCATAACCATAACACTAGCCCTCACCCTAATACAAAACTAGCCCTAATCCAAGGCTTAACATGAGCTTTAACCCTAAACCTAACACTAACCCTAGTCCTAACCCTAGCTTTAACTCTATTTCTTAACCTAAGCCAAACCTCACCCTAATGCTAACCGTATTGTTAGCACTAATCCATAGCCTAACCAAAACCTAACTCTATAAGTAGTCTTAACCCTAGCCTTCATTCTAGATCTAACCATAACCCAAACCCTAAACCTATCCCTGACCATTATTCTGACCTTCACATTAATCTTAGCTCTAAATCTAAACCTAACCCTAAACCGAACCCTAACACTAGCCTTACTGGTAACCTTATATATAAGCATAACCCTAACACTCACCCTAGACCTAAACGTAATCCTAAATCTAGCCATAACTATAGCTTTAGTCCTAAAGACAAACTAGACCTAGCCTTAATAATAACCCTTAACTTAACCCAAACTCTAACCCTACCTCTAGTCCTAACCCTGGTCCTAATTCTGGCTTTAACCCTAACCATTAACCTACCCGAGCACTGTCAGTGACACTAACACTAACCCTAGCTCTAAACTTCACTTTAACACTAAAACAAACCGTAAAAACTACACCTAGCCCTAGCGTTAGCCATAAAACTAGTCTTAATCCGTACACTAGTTCTTACATTAGCCATTGTCCTTACCTATCACTAAACCTAGCCCTAATCCAAGTCCTACCTTAGCTTTAACCCTAAAGATAACCCTAACAATAACCCTAGCCCTAACCATAACCCTAAGCCTAACCCTAGACCAAATACTAAACATAAACCTAGCCATAACCCTAGCTCTAACCCTATTCATTACCCTAAGAGAACTATAATCCTTATGCTAACCTTAGGCGGAACCCTAATCATAGCACTAGCCTTAACCCTCTCCATTAACTTATACCTAACCTGAACCCTAAACCTAACTGTGTCATAACCCAATCCCTAAACATAAGAATAATTTGAGCCCTAAACCTAAACCTAAACCTTAATCTAACCCAAAACCTAACCTTGATTCTGACTCTAATAATACCCGTAGCTCTAAACCTGACCCTAACAAGAAAACTAACATTTACAATAGACCTAGCCATAAACCTAATGCTGAAACTATCCATAACCGTACCCTAGACCTGGAATTAGTCCTAGCTCTAATCCTAGCCCTAACCCTAATACAAAATTTAGCCCACATTCTTGCCATGAACCTCACCTTTACCATAACCCTAACCCTAATATTAACATCAACCTTAATCCTAATTCTCACTCTAGTCCTAAAAGTAGCTATATTCGCATCCTTTAACCTAAACCTAACCCTAAACCTAAACCTAACACTAACCCTAGTCCTAACACTAGGCCTAACCATAACACTAACCCTAGCCCTAATCCAAGCCCTAATTTAGCCCTATCCTTAACCCTCATCCTAGCCTTAAGACTAACTCTAACTCTCACACTAGCCCTATAGCTAGTTCTAACCCTATTCCTTAGCTCATCATACACCTAGCTCTAAATGTAGGACTACCCTAGCCCTATATTTAGCCCTATCTCAAAACCTAGATCTAAACCTAACTCTAAATTTAACCATAACCCTAAGACAAAATCTAACCATAACTCTACTCTTACCTAATCCTTAACCTAAGCCTAAATCTCACACTTACACTAGCCCTAACCCTAATACTAATCTTAAAACTAGCCCTAACCCTACCCCTAGCCCTAAAACAAATCGAGTCACAGCCCTAACCTTAACCCTTAACCTAAACCAAACCATAACCCTACACCTTGCCCTAACCCTATCCCTAATTATAGTCTAATCCTAATCCCAAACTAACCCTGACCCTGAATCTGTTCCTAATGCTAACCCTGGCTCTAAACATCATCATCACTGTAAACCTAACCTTAACATTAGTCCTAGACCTAACTCTAATCCTATATCTAGCTATAATCATAAACCTACATCATACATTAGCAGTAGCCTTAACCCTAGCCCTAAACTTATCCAAAATCTAGTCTTAATCCGTGTTTTAAACCTAGCTTTAACCATATAATTAAACCTAACACTAACCCAAACACTAGCCCTAATCCTCTCAAAACCCTAGCCCTAAACTTAGCGCTAACCCTGTCCATTACCTTAATGATAACCCTAATCCTCTGATAACCCTAGGCCTAACCCTAACACTATACATTATACTAAACCAAAACTAAACCCTAAACCTAACCCTGTCATTTCCCTAACCCTAAATCTAACATTAATTTGAGCCCTGCACCCTTAATCCAAACCCTTATCCTGACCCTGATTCTAAAAATAGCCCTAGATCTAAACCTGACCCTAACCAAAAGCCTAACCCTTACACTGGATCAAGCCATAAATATAAAACTAAATATATCCCTAACTTTAACCCTAGACCTGATATTAGCCATAGACCTAATACTATCCCTAACCCTAAAACAAATCCTAGTCCTCATCGTAGCCCTAAACATAGCCTTAATCATAACTTTAACCCTAACCCTAGTTCTAACCCTAATACTAGCTTTCACCCTTGCTCTAAACATAGCTATAATCACATCCATACCCTAAACTGAAGCCTAACTCAAACCCTAACCCTAATGATAACCCTTGCCTTATTCTTAGCCCTATCACTAACCCTAGATCAAAACCTAACTTTAAATCTAACCCTAACTTGATGTCTAATCCTATTCCTAAAACTAGCCCTAACCCTAGCCCTAATATAACCCTAGCTGTAATTTAGCCCTATCCCTAAACCTAACCCTAACCCAGCACTAAGAATAACTCTCTCACACTAGCCCTATCACTCTTTCTATTCTTGTCCCTTATCATAACCCTAAGCCTAGCCCTTACCCTAGTGCTAACCCTTGCCTTTTCCTTATCCTTAGCACTAACCTTAGGCAAAACATAACTCTAAATCTAGCCCTAAACCGAAGCCTAAGCCTAACTCTAACACTAGCCCAAACCATAACACTAATCCTAAAATGAGCCCTAACCCTAGCCCTAGCCCTAAAACAAAACCAAGCCAGAGCTCTAACCCTAACCATTAACCTAAACCAAACCCTAACCTTACAACTAGACCTAACCCTAGCTCTCATTCGAGTTGGAAGTCAAACCCTAAAACGAACCCTGATCCTGACACTGACCCTACACTTCTAGCTCTAAACATCACCCTAACCCTAAATTAATCCTAACACTAAACCTAGCACTTAAACCCTAAAACTAGCCCTAATTGTAAACCTAGTACTTACATTAGCTGTAACCCTAACCCTCGCCCTAATATACCCAAAAACCTAGCCCTAACCCTAACTTTAATTCTAACCTAACCCTAACACTAGCCCTAATTGAACCGTAACTTTAGCCTTAAACTGACCTCTAACTCTATCCATTAATATAACCATAACCCTAACCATAATGACAATCCTAGGCATAAACCTAACCCTATCCCAAATCCTAACCATTTCATTACCCTAAACCTAACATGAATCCTAAATCTAACCCTATCATTACCCTAACCCTAAACCTAAAATTCATTCAAGCCCAAGTTTGAAACCTTAACCTATCTCAAACCCTAACCCAGACCTTGACCCTAATAATACCCCTAGCTCTAAACTTGTCCATAACCCAACACCTAACCCTTAGCCTAGACGTAGCCATAAACCCAATACTAAAACTAACTTTAATCATAATTCTGGACCTGAAATTAGCCCTAACCCTAATCCTAGCCATAACTCTAAAAACACACCTAGCCCTCATTCTAGACCTAAAACTAGCCTTAATCATAACCCTAAATCTAGCCCTACACCTAACCCTAATTCTAACCCTCACCCTACCTCTAAATCTACCTATAACGTCATCCCTTACCCTAAATTTAAACCTAACCCTAACCCTAAACCTAGGCTTAAACACAAAAACTAGCCCTAATCCTAGCCCAAATTTAGCTATATCTATAACCTTATCTTAACCCTAGCCCTAAGACTAACCCTAACTCTTGCCATAGCCCTAGCCTTATGCCTAGTTCTATCCCTATCTGCTACCATAAACCTAACACTAGTCCTAACATTTGCCCTCAAGTTAGTCCCAGCCCTAACTCTAACTCTAAATCTAACCTCAAACCTAAGCCTAAGCCTAACACTAACACTAGCCTTAACCCTAATGATAATCATAAAACTATCCCTAACCCTAGTCCTAGCAGTAAACCAAAACCGAGCAATAGCCCTAACCCTAAACCTTAACTTAAAACAAACACTAACAATTCACCTAGACCTAAACCTAGACCTAATTCGAGTCCTAAGCCTCACCTTAAAACTAATCCTGACCCTGGCTCATATCCTAACACTCACCCTAGTTCTAAACACCGCCCTAAACTCAAACCAAACACTAACATTAATAATAGCCCTAATTCGACTCTTAACACTAACCCTAAAACTAACCCTGACCATGACTCCTATCCTAACAAGAACCGCAGCTATAAATATCACCCTAACCTTAAACCTAACCCTAGCAGTCAAACTACCATTAAACCTAACCCTAAAACTAACTCTAATGGTAACCCTAGATTTTACATTAGCCCTTGCCCTAATCCTAGCCCTAAAACTAACCCAAAACTAGCCCTTATCCGAGCCCTAAACCTAGCTTTAACTCTAACTCTAACCCTAACCATAGCCCTAAACATAGATCTAAATAAATCTGTTACCCTAAGTGAAACCCTAAACCTAATAGTAGCCCTAGACCTATCCATAGTCCTCAGACTAACCAAAAGGCTAACCCTATTAATAGTCCTAACCCTAGCCTTCATTTTAGCTCTAACGCTATCCCAAATGCTAACCCTAACCCTGACACTTATTCTGACCCTAACACTAAACCTAGGTCTAACGCTAAAACCAACCCTAAACAAAATTTACCATAAACCTATACCTAGACCTAACTCTGAACTTAACTCTCAACAAAGCCGTAATCATACCTCAGAACTTATCCCTTATGCTAAACATAACTCTAACTGTATCCATTACCTTAAAAACAACCCTTACCATAATGCTAACCCTAGGCTTAACCCTAGGCTTAACCCTAAACCTATCACTTTCCCCAAACCTATCAATTACCATAAAGCTACCCTGAACCCTAAACCTAACCCAATCATTATGGTAACCCTAACCCTAATACCAATTTGAGCCCTAACCCTAACCTCAAACCTCAACCAAACCCTAAAACTGACCGAGACCCTAATAATTCCCCTAGCTATAAACCTGACTCTTACCCTACCTAACCCTTACACTAGACCTAGCCATAAAACTAACCCTAAAACTATTCCTAACCTTAACCCTAGACCTGATATTAACCCTAGCCTTAATCCTAGCCCTAACCCTAACACAAACCCTAGTCCTTATCTAGCCCTGAACATAGACTTAATTTTATCCCTAACCCACACCCTAGGCCTAACCCTAACACTAACCCTAGCCCTAATCTTAGCCCTAATTTAACCCTATCCTTAACCCTAACCCTAATTCTAGCCCAAAGACTGACTCTAACTCTCACCCTAACCCTAACCCTAGTTCTAACTCTATCCCTTACTAGAACCCTAATTCTAGCCCTAACCCTTGGTGTAACCCTAGGCCTATTCATAGCCCTGGTCATAACCCTAGATCTAACCCTAACTCTAAATCTAAACCGAAACTTATGCCTAAACCTAAACCTAACACTAGCCCTAATGCTAAAGCTAATCCTAAAACTAGCTCTAACCCTAGCTCTGGTCCTAAAACAAACCGAGTCATAGCCAAAACCCTAACCCTGAACCTAAACCCTGCACAAAACCCTGCACCTAGCCCTAACCATATCCTTAATTCTAGTCCTAACCCTAACCCGAAAACTAAACCTGACCCTGACTCTGACCCTAACACTAACCCTGGCTCTAAATATCATCATCACTGCAAACCTCAACCTAACACTAGACCTAGCCCAAACCCTAACTCTATAACTAGCGCTAATCATAACCCTACTTCATACATTAGCTGTAGCCTTAACCCTAGCCCTAACCTAACTCAAAAGCTAGCCTTAATCCAAGTCCTAAACCTAGCTTTAACCCTAAACTTAAACCTAAGCCTAACCCAAAACTAGCCCCAATCCTATACATAACCCTAGCCCTAACCTTAGGTCTAAACCTATCCATTACCCTAACAATAACCCTAACATTAAGCTAACCCTATGCCTAACCCTAACCCTATCCATTACACTAAGCCAAACCTAAACTCTAAAACTAACCCTGTCAGTAACCTAAACCTAAACCCTAACTTAATCCAAACCCTAACCCTGACTTTGACCCTAAATATAACCCTAGATATAAACCTAATCTTACCCTAAACCCAATCCTTACACTGGACCAAGCCATAAACCTAAAAATAAATCTAGCCCTAACTATAACCCTAGTCCTGACATTAGCCCTAGCCCTAATACTATCCCTAATGCTAACACAAAGCCTAAACCTTATCCTAGACATAAACTTAGCCTTAATCATAAGCCTAACCCTAACTCTAGACCTAACCCTAATACTAACACTTGTCCTAGCCCTAAACCTAGCCAAACAACATCCCTTACCCTAAACGTAACCCTAACTGTAACCCTAACTCTTGTTGTCACAATTGCCCTATCCTTAGCCTTAGCTTTAACACTAGATTGAAAACTAACTTTAAATCTAACCCTAACTCGATGCATAAGTCTAAAACTAGCCCTAACCCTGATGTTAATTCTAAAACTAGCTCTAACCCTAGCCCTAACTCTAACCCTAGCTTTAATTTAGCCTTATCCCTAACCCTAACCCTAATCCTAGCCCTAAGAATAACTCTAACTCTCACACTGGCCCTATCACTCATTCTAATCCTCTCACTTAATTAGGAACCCTAACCCTAATCATAGCCCTAACCCTAATTCTAACCTTCACCTTATCTCAAAGCCTAGCTATAATTCCATTCCTTACCCTAAACTTAACCCTAACGCTAAACCTAACACTAAGCCTAAGGTGAACACTAACCCTACCCTAATTCTAGCCCTAATTTAACAATATCACTAACTGTAACCCTAACGCTAGCCCTAATATTAACTCTAACACTCACACTAGCCCAATCTCTACTTCTAACCCTATCCATTACTGTAATCCTAACCCTAGCCCTATCCCTAGCCCTAAACCTAGCAATAACCATTGCCTAATCTGTATTTCTAGTCCAAATCCTAGATCTAACCCTAACTCTAAATCTAACCCTAACCCTAAGCCTAAGCCTAACATTAACACTAGCCCGAGTCCTAATGCTAATCATAAATATACTAATAACCCTAATCTTTGCAGTAAAACAAACCTGAGCAATATCCCTAACCCTAATCCTTAACTTAAACCAAACCTTAACACTACACCTAGACCTAACCCTAGCCCTAATTCGAGTCCTAATCTTAACCTTGATACTAATCCTAACTCTGACTCATATCCTAACACTCACCCTAGCTCTAAACATCACCCTAACCTAAAACAAACCCTTACAGTAACCCTAGCGTTAATTTGAGTCCTAAGCCTAATGCTAAAAGTAAACCTGACCCTATTAACCTAACACTAACACAGCTCTAAATTTCACGCTAACCCTAAAAACCATAGTTCTTACATTAGTCATTGCTCTAACCCTAGCCTTAATCCTAACACAAAAACTAGCTCTAATCTGAGCCTTAAACCTAGCTTTAACCCCAACCCTAGCCTTAATCCTAGATCTAACCCTATCCCTTACCCTATGTCAAGCACTAAACATATGCTAATCCTAATCGTAATCCTAATCCTAATCCTTAACCTAACCCAAAACCTAACCCTAGTCCTCATTCTAGCTCCAACCATAAACCAAACCCTAAACCTAACCGTGACCCTTATTCTGACCCTAACAGTAATCATGGGTCTAAACCTGAACCTAACCCTAAACCGAACACTAACACTAGCCTTGCTGGTAAACTTATACTTAAACCTAAACCAAACACTAGCCCTAGACCTAAACTAAATCCTAATCTATCCATAACTCTATGCCTAGACCAAAAGAAAAACCTAGCCATATCCCTAAAAATAACGCTTAGCCTAAAGCCTAATTTTAACCCTGGTCCTAATACTGGCTTTCACAATAACCATAACCCTAAACTGAACACTGACCCTGACACCAACACTAACCATAGCTCTAAGCATCACCCTAACCCTAAACCTAACCCTAAAACTATACTTAGGTCTAACATTAACCCTAAAACTAGCCCTATAATTAGCAAAGTTCTTACATTTGCCATGGTCCTAACCTAGTGCAAAACCTAGCCCTAACCCAAGCTCTTCCCTAATTTAACCCTAAAGCTAACCATAACCGTAAACTTAGTCCTAATCTTAAGCATAACAGTAGTCCTATCACTAGGTCTAAGCCTATCCATTACCCTAATGATAACCCTAACACTTCTGCTAACCCTAGGCTGAACCCTAATCCTATTCTTAACCCTAACACTATCCATTACCCTACACCTAACCTGAACTCTAAACCTAAAACTATCATTAACCTATCCCTAACCATAATGATAACTCGAGCCTTATCCCTAAACCTTAATCTAATAAAAATCCTAACCCTGACGCTGACCCTAAAAATACCCATAGTTCTAAACCTGACCCTAACAAGAAACGGGACCCTTACAATAGACCTAGCTATAAACCTAACCCTAAAACTCTCCCTAACTGTAACCCTAGACCTGACATTAGCTCTCGCTCTAATCCTAGTCCTAATCCTAATAAAAAACTTTGCCCACATTCTTAGCCCATATAGCTCACCTTAAACATAAACCTATCCCTAACCATAACCCTAAATCTAATCCTCGCCCTAGTTTTAAAAGTAGCTATAATCCCATCCCTTAACATAAACCTAACCCTAACCCTAACCCTAACTCTAACACTAACACTAGCCCTAAATCTAGGACAACCCCTAACACTAACCCTAGTCCTACTCCCAGCCCTAATTTATCCCTATCCCTAACTCACCCCTAACCCTAGCCCTAAGACTAACTCAAACTCTCATGCTAACCTTATACCTACTTCTAAACCTATCCCTTAACATCACCCTATACCTAGCCCTAAACTTAGCCCTAATCCTAGCCCTATCCTTACCAGTAGCTCCAAGCCTAGATCTAACCCTAACTCTAAATCTAATCCTAAACCTAAGCCTAAACCTCAAACTAAAACTAGACATAATCCTAAAATTAATCCTAAAACTAGCCTTAACTCTACCCATAGCCCTAAAACAAAAACGAATCATAACCCTAACCCTAACACTGAACCAAACCAAACCCTAAATCTACACCTAGCCCTAAACCTATCTATAATTCTAGTCCTAACCCTAACCTGAAAACTAATCTGGACTCTGACTCTGACCCTAACATTAAACCTAGCTCTAAACATCATCATAACCATAAACTTAACCCTAACAGTAGACTTAGCACTAATCCTGACCCTATCACTAGCTCTAATCATATTGCTACTTTGTACATTAGCTGTAACCTTAAACCAACCCTAACCTAACCCAAAATCTAGTGTTAATCTGAGTCCTAAACCTAGTTTTTTTTAATGTTTATTTTTTACTTTTCGGTGGACACAACATCTTTATTTTATTGGTACATAGTGCTGAGGATCAAACCCAGTGCCCTGTACATGCCAGAGGAGCATGCTACTTCTTGAACCACATCCCCAGCCACTAAACCTAGCTTTAATCCTAAACATAAATCTAACCATAACCAAAACAAAAGCCCTAATCCTATACATAAAACTACCCCTAATCTTAGGTCTAACCCTATCCATTACCCTAATGATGACCCATTATGCTAAACCTCGGCCTAATCCTAACCCTATCCATTACACTAAAACACACCTAAACCTTAAACCTAACCCTTTTAATATCTTAACCCTAAGCCCTAATGATAATTCAAGCCCCAAACCTAAAGCCTAACCTAAACTCAAACCCTCATCTTGATCCTGACCCTGAAAATAACCCTAGCTCTAAAACTGACCCTACCCCTACACTGGACCAAGCCAATAACATAACACTAAATATATCCCTAACTGTAACCTTAGACCTGACATTAGTCCTAGCCCTAATACTAGCCCTAACCCTAACACAAACATTAGCCCTCATCATAGCCCTAAACCTAGCTTTAGTCCCTGAACCTAAACCCTTGACCTAACCCTAATACTAACACTTGCCATAGCCCTCAGCCTAGCTATAACCCAATACCTTCCCCTAAATGTAATCCTAACTCTAACCCTCACCCAAGGCCTAAACCTAATACTAACACTAGCCCTAATTTAGTCTTATCCCTAACCCTGACCCTAACCCTAACCCTAGCCCTAAGACTAACTCTAACTCTCGTACTAGCCCTATCACTAGTTCTAACCCTATACATTACCATATTCCTAAACCTAACCCAAACCCTAGTCCTAACCCTTGCCCTATCCTTAGCCCTAGCCCTAACCATAGATCAAAACATAACTCTATTTCTAACCCTAACCCGAAGCCTAAACCTAACCATTATAAATACATTTATATTTAGACTCTATGTCTACAGATGTTAGCTTCAAATATTATTTATATTATAGTCATTAGTTTCATAAAAGGCATACCATTTCTGGTGGTGTATAGAGAACTGAGGGTCAGGGGTAGGATGCTATGTTAAGGGGGAAAGGAATGAGGGTATGTGATGAATCTAACTTAGCAACTTTGAAGGAGAACTCTAATGAATAGACAGGGGGAATTTATGGAAGAAGGTTTAAATTTAAACTCCTTATTTGTATTCATAAAATTACCCTATGTATAAATAGTAAAAGTTAGGAGGCTGAAAGTGGGATAGAGGGAGAAAGAAAAAAAAAGAAGAAAAAATAACAAGTAAATAGAAGGAGAAAGAAAATCAGAGCAAATAAAGAGGTGGTGAGGTGGGGTCTATATAATTCCTCTATATTATACTATTCTAGTGATTCAGGTCTTAAAGTCCAAACCAGGTGCCTGTACAATTGCTGTTCCTCATTGATAGCTACACCCCATAAAAACTTGTGAGAAAAATATTGAGTTATCACAGTTGGAGGTAGGACAGTTGAAATCGGCTTACCTGATAAGCTGCAGAACCAACCTGGTATCCACGCCCACTGGTAGATGGCGAGTAAGGTTTGCAAGATGGATTTCATCTATTACCCATGTATGGTGTTTGGTGAAGTGGGTGGTTCTGGAGTGAACTTGTGCTGTGTCCAGAGCTCTTTCTGGTGATTCTCAAGCAAAGACTCTGTGTTCTGTGCTGCCTTCCATCTGCGTAGTGAGCGCCCATGTGGCTGAAACTGCTATCTGCGCCCTGAGAAACTGCACAGCCGAGCCTACTATCTGAGCTGAGAGCACCCATGGGGCCCTAGTTTTCTTCAAATCTCTATGATACTGGGCAGGATTCACCTCTTACTTAGCCATACAATGCTCCACAGGTTTGGGCCTTCTCGGTTCAATGGTTCACTGTCAGGAACAGTTTGTATTTTAAGGTTTCCCTTCATTATGGCTTATTGATGCGAATGAAAATTGAGCTGGAAATCCAACAGGGTTGGCAGGAGGTGCTTGAAACTTCACACAATCAGTTCTCAGTGGACATTCTCTGGTTTCTTTCTTTTGAAGGTAAGCCAAAGTTGAAGCATGCAAAAGAAACTGTAATCCAACAGAGTTGGTGCTAGCTACTTCAAACCTCACATACTCAATCAGTTTTCTATGGGCATTCTCTGGTTTATTTCTTATAAAAGTAGCCCTAACCTGAAGCATGCAAAGCAACTTTATGTGAGAGCACTTTGGAATAGAACAGGAAAATATGCATGTACTGAACTACTTCCCCAATTAATTGGTCAGATTTCTTTGATAGTGTGAAAAATTCATCTGTTAGCCTACCCAACTTGGCTCCCCAAGTGTGGGACTTCTAGGATCAAAGGGACTCTAAACAGGTTAAGGTTAGTTTTGTTTTCAAATTTCTATGATATTGTGCAGGATTCATCTTTTTCCTATTTTGACTATACTTCAAATGTTTGGGTCTCCCACATAAAGGGTTTGCCTTCAGGAACACTTTCAATTTTCATTTTTTCTCTTCTTTTTGCCCTATAGGGGTGAATGGAAATGAAGCTGGTAATCGAACAGGGTTTGGGCTAGCTGCTTGAAACTTCACATACTCCATCAATTTTCAGTGAGAATAATCTGGTTTTTGCCATGGAAGTAGCCCTAAGATGAAGTAGAAAGTAACAGCTTTATCTCTGAGTGCTTTAGGAGCAAGCACAATACCCATGTACTGAAAGAACTTCAAATTTTTGGTTGGATTAATTTGATACTGCACAGGACTCATTCTTAACTTAGCCTTAGTAGGCTCCCCAAGTTTGGGCCTTTAAGTTTCAATGGTTCAGTGTAAGGAACTGTTTGAATTTTTAAGTTTCACTTCAGTATGGCCTATAGGTGTGAATGAAATGGACCTGGAAATCAAACAGTGTCGGAGACCAGCTCCAACAGGGGGTTTCAGGAGATGAACAGATGGTGAGGAGTTGGCGAAAGGGGGATGGAGAAACAACACAGACACCAAAGTGAAGGTTGATCCCAATCTTTACTTGTGAAGTTGATCATATATACTTTTCATTTTGGCAGGCTCACAGTACTTTATGGTTACAAAACAGGAATCATTATTCAAAGAAACAAAATATTACATAGCTACAATTAGAATAGAAGAATGTATCTTGGCTTACGCATAAGCAAGAATTTGTACTTTCAGTTTGCGTTTTGCTTTGAGATGTTTCTGCTTAGTTAACTTTTAATAATAGTTACAAATGTCCCAAACTATTGCCCTATACCTTGACTATTCTTTCTTGACTTACTGACTGGAACCAGTGCCATGGTTATGGCAAGTGGTTGACTTGTTATTAATTTTAATCAAACAAGATTAAGAGCACAAACCATTGTGCACAGGAACAAGAACAAGTTGCCCAGTACTAAGCACTAATCTGTCTTCTTAATATTAATTTTTCTTCTCTAGATTTTAATTTAATTTCTCAAAAACTTCCTTGACAGGAATACAGGGAGTTTTTCATTAGACATTAACAATTGACGCTCCACAGCTGAATCATTGCATTTAGAGCAAACAGATCTATTCTTTCGAAGTAGTTGCATTAATTGGGAAAGTCATGTTTTTTTCTTCATACTTAATGGTCATATGAGAAGTCACAACCATACTTATTAAAGGAATACAAAAACAAATCAGCCCATTCCCAGAAACATACTGCTCTCCTCCAGAAGATGGACTCCTTGTGCCATCCACCTCAGTAGGGCCTTGCCATTGCCTGAGTCGGGGGAGGGGTGCAGCAAAACAGGGTTGGTGCTAGCTGCATGAAACCTCACACACTCAATCAGCTTTCTGTGGGCAATCTTTTTTTTTTTCTTTGTGAAAGTACCTTAAGCTGAAGCATGAAAAACAATTTTTCCATGAGCACTTTAAGAAAGAAACTGGAAAATATGAATGTACTTCATATTAACAAATATGAAATACCTCCCCAATTTTTCATCAAATTTCTTTGATACTGCACAAGATTCATCTGTTAAGTTGCACCACTAGGCTCCCCAAGTGTGGGACTTTTATGATCATAGGTACTCTAAAGAGTTTAGAATTAGATTAGGGTTGGGTTAGATCTAGTGTTAGAGTTAGAGTGAGTTTTCTTCAAACTCATTTGATACTTGGCATAATTCATCTTTTACCTAGCCTTACTTTTTTCCCCAGGTTTAGGCCTTATCCATTCAATGGTTTGCTGTCAGGAACAGTTTGTATTTTAAGGTTTCCTTCATCTTGACCTAAATGGGTAAATGGAAATGGAACTTAAAATCAAACAGAGTTGGTGCCCGCTGCTTAAAACTGCACACACTCAATCAGTTCTATGTGGGCACTCTGGTTTCTTTCTTGTGAAAGTTTCCCAAAGCTGAAGCATGCAAAAACATCCCTAACCCTAACCCTAATCCTAACCCTAACCCTGACCCTAGCGCTAAGACTAACCATAATCCTAGTCCTAAAACTGACACTTACCCTAACCCTAAAACTTACACCAAATCACACCCTACCCCTATCCCTAAACATAAACCTAATTCTAGACTAATACAAACTATACACTAGCCCCAATCCCAGCTCTAAACCTATGCATTACACTAAACATAACACTAACCCTAATGGTATCCCTAACCTGATTGCTAAAACTAACTCATGCATTACCCTAAACCTTAATTGAAACCTAAACTAAACCCTATCCATTACCCTAATCTTAAAACTATTCCTAATGCTAATTTGAGCCTTAACCAAAAACCTTTAGCTAAACCAAATGCTAACCCTGACCCTGACCCTGACCCTAATAATAACCCTAGCCCTAAATCTGACCTTTAACCTAAACCTAACTCTTACACTACACCTAGCAATAACCTAACCCTAAAATTAATTTAACATTAATGCTAGACCTGATATTAGCCCTAGACTAGGTCCTAGCCATAAAGCTAAAAGAAACCCTAGCCCTTAACCTAGACCTAACCATAGCCTTAATCCTAAAGTGAAACATAACCCTAGGCCTAATCCTAGTTCTAAACCTCACCCTATCCCTAAAGCTAGATGTAACCCCATCCATTCCCCTAAACTTTACCTTAACACCAATGCTAACCCTAACTCTAGCCCAACCCCTTAGTCTAACCATAACACTAACCCTAGCCTTAATACTAACCCTAATGTAGACCTAACCCTAACACTAACCCTAGCCCTAATCCTAGCCCAAATTTAGCCCTAACCCTAGCCCTAATCCTAGCCCTAATATAGCCCTAACTCTAACCCTAATCCTAAGACTACTACTATAACTAACTCTAATTCTCACCCTAGATGTATCCCTTGTTATAACCATAGTTGTTACCATACCCGTATCCTTCACCCTAACCCTAACCCTATCCCTAGCCCTAGCCCTAGCCCTAACCCTAGATCTAACCCTAACTCAAAATCTAACCCTAAACCTAAGCCTAAACCGTAACCTAACACTAGCCCTAACCCTGAATCTAATCCATAATCTAACCATAACCATAGCCCTAGTCCTAAAACAAAACCAATGTATATCTCTAACCCTTACCCTAAACCAAACCCTAACCATACAACTACTACTAACTTTAGCCATAATTCAAGTTCTAACCCTAACCCAAAAACTAACTGTGATTCTGACACTAACCCTAACAATGACCCTTGCTCTAAACATCACCCTAACCCTTTAAGTTTACCTAACCATAACACTAGACAGAGCCTTAACCCTAACCATAAAACTAGTACTAATTGAAACACTAGGTCATACATTACCATAGCCCTAATGCTAGCCCTAACCAAACCAAAAACAAAGCCATAATCTGAGCCTTAGCCCTAGCTTTAAACCTAACCTTAAACCTAACCCTAATGCAGAACATAGTCCTAAACTTTACCCTAAACCTAGCCAGAATTCTAACCATAACCCTAGCCCTATCACTATCTCTAACCCTATCCATTACCCTAACCATAACCGTAACTCTAATGGTAACCCTAGGCCTAACCCTAAACTTATCCCTAACCCTAACCTATTTCATTAACCTAAACCTAACCTAAACCCTAAAGCTAACTCTATCATTACCCTAACTCTAACCCTAATGCTAATTCAAGCCCTAACCTTAAACCTTAACCCAACCCAAATTCTAACTCTGCCCCTTCCCATGATAATATACCTAGCTCTAATCCTGAACCTACCCCTAAATCTAACCCTTGTACTTGACATAGCCTCAAACCTAACCCTAAAACTATCCCTAGCCATAATCTTAGACCTGAAATTTGCCCTAGCCATAATTCCAGCACTACACTTAACACAAAAAAAAACCCATAACCCTAATCCTAACCCTAGCCATAATCCTATTTATAACCCTAGACCTAAATTTAGCTCTAACCCTGTCAATTACCCTAAACATAAACCTAATTATAATGCTAACCTTAGGCCTAAATCTAACCCAATCCCTAACTGTAACCCTATCCATTATGCTAAATCTAACCTGAACCGTAAACCAAACCCTATCATTACCCTAACCCAAAACCTAATGCTAATTCTAGCCCTAACCCTAAACCCTAACCTAAACAAAACCCTAAACCTGACTCTGACCCTAATAATACCCCTAGTTCTAAATTTGACCCTATCTGAAACCTAACAACTTACACTGAACATAGCCATAAACCTAACCCTAAAATTATCTCTAACCATAACCCTAGACCTGACATTCACCCTAACAGTAATCCTAGACTTAACCCTAACACAAACCCTAGCCCTCATCCTAGCCCTAAACCTAGCCTTAATCATAACTCTAATAAACCCCTATCCCTAACCCTAATTCTAACCTTCACCCTAGCCCTATCCCTAGCTCTAACCCCATCCTTTACACAAAACCTAACCCTAAGCCTAAAACTAACCCTAGGCCTAAGCATAACCATAAACCTAGCCCTATTACTAGCCCTAATTAAGCCCTATACCTAACCAAACACTAAACTTAGCCGTAAGAATCTCACTCTTACCCTTCCCCTATTCCTAGTTTTAACACTATCCCTTACCATAACCCTAATTATAGCCATAAACCAAGACCTAACAGTAGCCCTATACTTAGCCCTAGACCTAACCCTAGATTTAATCCTAAATCAAAATCTAACTTTAAACCTAAGCCTAAACCTAAGCCTAACACTAGCCCTAAACCTAATGCTAAGCCTAAAACTAGCCCTAACCATAGCCCTAGCCCTAAAACAAAACCAGGCCATAGCCCTAACTTTAAAACTTAACCTAAACCGAAACCTAACCTTACTCCCAGCCCTAACCTTAGCCCTAATTTGAGGCCAAACCGTAACACTAAAACTACTCTAACCTTGAATTTGACCCTAAAACTAACCCTAGCTCTAAATGTTATACCTAACTCTACCACTAGACCTAGTCCTAATCCTGATTTTATAAATAGACCAAATCATAACCCTAGTCCATACATTGACCATAACTTTAAAACTATCCCTAACTCTAACCAAAACCAAGCCTTAATGCAAGACCTAACCCTAGCTTTAACCCTAAACCTAAACCAAACACTAGCCCTAACCCTAATCCGAAAAATAGCTCTCATCCTAGCTCTAATCCTATCCATTACCCTAAGCTAACCCTAAACCTAATGCTAACCCTAGGCCTAATTTTAATCCCTAGCCTAAGCCAAACCCTCACCCTATTACTAGTCCTAACCCTAGGCCTCAATGTAGCTCTAACCATAACCCAAACCCTAAACCTAACCCTGATATTTATTCTGACCCTAAAGGTAACCGTATATCTAAAAATTACCCTATCCATAAACCGTACCCTAACACTAGCACTAGCAATAAATCTATACCTAAACCTAACCCTAACACTAGCCCTAGACCTAAACCTCATCCTAACTCTAGCCATATTTCTAGCCCTAAACCGAAACAAAAACCTAGCCCTAGCCCTAATGATAAACCTTAACCTAACACAAACACTAACCCTACACCTAGTCCTAACTCTAGTGATAATTTAGAAAGGCAACAGAATACAACAGACACTAGTGTGGCAATATGTAAAACAGTGGATGTGTAACCGTTGTGATTCTTCAATCTGTATATGGGGTAAAAATGTGAGTCCATAACCCACTTGAATCAAATGTATGAAATATGATATGTCAAGATGTTTTGAACAACAAATAATAAAAATTAAAAAAAATAAAACAATCTAAAAAATAATATTGGGTTTAACCCTAACCCTAACTATAACCTGAACACTGACCCTGACCCTAACACTAACCCTAGCTCTAAACATCACGCTAACGGTAACCCTAACACTAACATTTGATCTAGCCTTAACACTTATCCAAAAAGTAGCCCTAATAATAACCATGGTTTATACATTAGTTGTAAGCCTAACAATAGCCCGAACCTAAACCAAAACCTGGCCCTAAGCTGAGCGCTAACCCTAGTTTTAACCATAACCCTAAAACTAGCCCTAATCCACACCCTAACTCTAGATCTAACCCTAGGTTTTACCCTATCCATTACCTTAAGCTAAACCCTAAACCTAATGCTAACCCTAGTCCTAACCCTAATCCAGAGCCTAACCAAACCCTAACCCTATTACTAGTCCTAACCCTAACCTTCATTCTAGTTCTAACCCTAACATAAATCCAAACACTAACCCTGACACTTATTCTGACCCTAACACTAACTGCAGGTATAAACCTGACCCTAACCCGAAACCGAACCCTAACATTAGCCCTGATAGTAATCATATACTTAAACCTAAACCTAACACTAACCCTAGAATTAAACCTAATCCTAAATCTACCTATATGTCTAGCCCTAGACCTGAACAACAACCTAGCCCTAGCCCTAACAATAACCCTTAACCTAACCCAAACACCTTGACCTAACCCAAGCCCTAATTCTGGCACTAAACCCAAAACTAACTCTAACCTGAACAATGGCCTTGACCCTAGCATAACCCTAGCTCCAAAGCTCACCCTAAACAAAAAAATAATCCTAACACTAGACCTAGCCATAACCTAAAACTAGCTCTATCATAACCCTAGCTCTTACATTACCCATGGCCCTAACCCTAGGCCTATAATAACACAAAACCTAGCCCTAATTTTGGGCCTGAACATAGCCCTAAGTGTAACCCTAAACCTAACTCTAGCCATAACCCTAACCCTACGCCTCACTTTAGACCTAACCCTAGCTCAAAGCCTAACCTTTACCCTTAACATAACACTAGCCCTGTCCCAAAACCAAACCTAATACTAGCCCTAATCCTAATATTAACCATCACAATAACCATACCTCTAATTATATCAACTACCCTAATCCTAGCACTAATCCTAATGATAACCCTAGCCCTAAACCTAGTTCTAATTTTACCCATTACCCTAACCATAATTCTAACCCTAATGCTAACCCTAGGCTTAACCCTAACCCTATCACAATCCCTAAATCTATCCATTGCCCTAAAATTAACCTGGACCCTAATCATAAGCCTATCCATTACCCTAACCCTAACTCTAACCTTAATGCTAATTCTATCCCTGATCCTAAACCTTAATCTAAACCAAACCTTAAGCCAAGCACTGACCCTAATAATACACATAGCTGTAAACATGACCCTTACCCTAAATCTAACCCTTACACTAGACATAATCATAAACATAAACCGAAACCCATCTCTAACTGTAACCCTAGTCCTGACATTAGCCCTAGCTCTAATCCTAGCCCTAACCCTAACATGAACACTAGCTCTCATCCTAGCCTAAAACCTAGCCTTAATCATAACCCTAACCCTAATTCTAACCCTTTCTCTACAACTAAACCTAGTTATAACCCCTTTGCTTACCCTAAACCTTACCCAAACCCTAACCCCAACACTAAACCTAGCCCTAACTTTAATCCTAGGACTAACCCTAACACTTACCCTATCCCTAATCCTAAACATAACTCTAATCCTTGCTTTAAGACTAACTATAACTCTCGCCCTAGCCCTAGCCATAATTCTAACCCTTTCACTTACCATAACCTTATTCCTAGCCATAGCCTAGAATAACCCTAGCCATAAACTTACACCTTGCCCTAACCCTAGATCTAAACATAACTCTAAATCTAACCCTAATTCTACAACTAAACCTATCCCTAACTCTAGCCCTAACCCTAATGCTAATCCTAAAACTAGCCCTAAACATAGGCTTAGCCCTAAAACAAAACTGAGCCATAACACTCACCCTAAACTTTCACCTAAACCAAACTCTAACCTCATATCTAGCCCTAAGCCTAGCCCTAATTTGAGTCCTAATCATAACCCTAAAACTACCCCTAAACCTGTCTCTGACATTAACACTAACCCTACCTATAAACATCACCCTAAACCTAAACCTTAACCTAACACTAGACCTGGTCCTAACCCTAATTCTAAAACTAGTTTTAATCATAACCCTAGATCATATATTAGCCGTAACCTTAAACCTAATGTTAACCAAACCTAGCCCAATTCTGATACCTAACCCTAACATAATACTAGCACCAAAGCTCACCCTAAACAAAAACCGAATCCTATCTTTCACCCTAACCCTAACCCGAACATAGCCCTAACCCTAACCCGAACCCTAGCTCTAACCCTAGCTCTAACCGTAT
Organism: Marmota marmota marmota; assembly: GCF_001458135.2. Lineage (NCBI taxonomy): Eukaryota > Metazoa > Chordata > Mammalia > Rodentia > Sciuridae > Marmota > Marmota marmota. The sequence goes on from NW_026006916.1 coordinate 60,210, forward strand.
ACTTTACCGTAGCCAAACCCCAACCTTAATTCTAACCCTAGTCCTAAAACTAATCCTTAGTCTAACCCAAACCCTAATCCTATTACTAGTCCTAAACTTAGCCCTCATTCTTGTTATAACCATAACCCAAATTCTAACCCTAACCCTGACCCTTATTCTGATCCTGAACCTAAAACAAACCCTAACACTAGACATAGCCATAAACCTATATCTAAACCTAACCCTAACACCTGCATAGATTAAACCTAAGAATAAATCTCGTCATATATTTCATCAAGGCCTAAACAAAAACCTAGCCCTAGCTCTAATGATAACCCTTAACCTAAGCCAAACACTAACCTTACCTCTAGACTTAACTAATCCTAAATCTGGCTCTAGCCCTAACCCTAACCCTAATCCAAACACAGACACTGACACTAACACTAACCCTAGCTATAAAACTGACCCTAACCTAAACCTAAACCTAACACTAGACCTAGCAATAACTGTAAACATAACACTTACATTACCATAGCACTAACACTAGCTCTAAACCTAACACAAAACCTAGCCCTAATCCTAGGCCTAAACCTAGCCCAAAGTATAACCCTAACCCTAACCTAACCTTATCCCTTACCTTAAGCCTAACCCTCATGATAATCCTTACCCTCGCCTTAGAACTAACTCTAGATAAAACCCAAAACTGAACCCTAAACATAACCCTAGCCCTATCCCTAAACCTAATGCTAATCCTAGCCCTAATCATAATGTTAACACTAGCCCTAATTCTATCTCTAACATTATCCTTTACCCTAAACCGAACCTTAACCCTAATGATAACCCTAGCTCTAATTCTAATTGTAAACCTAATCCTAGACCTAACCCTAAACCTAGCCCTCATCATAGCCTTAACCCTAGATAAAACCCTAACCCTTACTCTAACACTAACCCTAGCCCAAACCCTAACACTAACCCTAAACCTAAAACTACCCCTTACCTAACCTGACATCTAACCCTATACATTACCCTAACTCAAATGATAATATTATCTTTAACCTTAACACTAACCCTAAACCTAAAGCTACCACTAACCCTAACCCAACATCTAACCCTGTCCATTAACCTAACTCTAAAGATAACTTTAGCCCCAACCCTAACACTAACCCTAAACTTAACCGTAAATATAACCCTAGAAATAATCCTAAACCTAACTCTCACCATAGAACTAACCCTAGCTCAAAACCTAACCTGTACTCTAAACCTAACCCAAACCCTAACCCTAGCCCTAGCCCTAAGCCTAACTCTAGCCCTAATACTATTCTAAACCCTAACCCTAACCCTAGCTCTAATGTTATTCATTACCCTAACAATATCCTTAACCCAAATGTTAACACTAGGCCTAACCCTAACCCTATCACTAACTCTAATCCCACCTATTACCCTAATCTTAATCTGAATCCTAAACCCAAACCTATCCATAAATCTAACTCTAATTCTAACCCTAATGCTAATTTGAGACTTAACCCTAATAATTAACCTAACACAAACTCGAAACCTGACCCTGAACCTAAAAATACACCTTACTCTTAACCTGGGCCTTACCCTAAACCAAATATTAGACCTAGCCATGAACCTAACTCTATAACTAACCCTAGCTGTAACCCTAATCCTGACATTATCCCTATCCCTAAAACTTGCCTTAACCCTAACAAAAACTGTAGCCCTCATCCTAACACCAAATCTAGCCTTAATTCTAACACAACCTAACCCTAGACCTAAACCTAATTCTAATCATTTCCCTAGCCCTAAATTTAGCTATAACCCCATCAATTCCCCTAAACCTAACCCTAAACCTAATCTTAAACATAGCCCTAACCCTAGGCCTAACCCTAACACCAATCCTAGACATATTCCTAGCCCTAATTTAGCCCTAAACTTAACACTAACCCTAGCCTTAAGACTAACTCTATCGCCCTAGTTCTATTCCTAGTTCTAACACTATCAATTACCATAACCCAAACACTAGACCTAACCTTAGCCCTAACCCTAGCCATAGCCATAGCCCTAGAATTAACCATAACTCAATATGTACCTCTAAGCCTATACTCACCATATCACTACCAATAAAACTAACATTAATCATAAACTACCCTTACCTTTAGCCTTAGCCCTAAAACATAATGAGCCATAGAACTAACCCTAACCCTTAACCTAAACCAAATCCTAACCCCACATCTAGGCCTAAGCCTACCCCTAATTCGAGTCCTATTCCTAACCCTAAAACTAACTCTGACCCTGACTCTGAACCTAACACTAACCCTACCTCAAAACATCACCCTGAATTTAAACCTAACCGTAAAACTAGACTTAGCCCTAACCGTAACCCTAAAATGAGCCTTATTCATAACCCTAGCTCTTACATTAGCTGTACCCCAAATACTAGCCCTAATGTAACACAAAATCCAGCCCTAATGCGAGCCCCAACCCTAGTTTTAACCTAACTCTAAACCTCAACCAAGTCCTAACCCTTACCCGAAGCCTAACCCTAAATTTAATCCTTGCAATAACCCTAAACCTAACACTAACCCTAACACTAACCATAAATATAGCCCTAACCCTAGCTCTAACCCTATTCATTACCCTAACCCTAACCCCAATCCTAACCCTAATGCTAACCCTCGGCCTAACCCTTACACATTCACTAACCCTAAGCTATACATTACCTTAAATATAACTGTAACCCTAAACCTAACCAAACACTAAACCTAGATGAAACACTAACCCTAAAACTAGCCCTAATTGTAACCCTAGTTCTTACATTAGCCATAGCCCTAAAGCTAACACAAAACCTAGCCTAGCCCTAATCCAAGCTCTAACCCTAGCTTTAACCCTAGACCTAAATCTAGCCCTAGCCCTAACCCTAACCCTAACCTTAGTCCTAAAAATAGCGCTAACCCTATCCCTTACCCTAAGCCAAACTCTAACCCTAAAGTTACCCTAGTCCTAAATGTAATTCTTAGCCTAATGCAAAACCTAATTCTATTACTAATTCTAACCCTAATCCTCAATCTAGCTCTATCTCTATCCCAAACCCTAACACAAACTCTGACCCTTATTCTGACCCTAACACTAACCATAGTTCTAAACATGACCCTAATTCTAAACCGACCCCTAACATTGGCACTACCTATAACCCTGTAACTAAACCTTACCCTCACACTAGACCGAGACCTACACTTAATCCTTTATCTAATGATAAGTCGAGGCTTCGCCCTAAACAAAAACTTAGTCCTAGGCCTAATAATAACCCTTAACCTAACCCAAACACTAACTTTACCCCTAGACCAAACCATAGACCTAACGCTGGCCCTAACAATAAACTTAACCCTATACCGAACACTGACCCTTACCCTAACACAAAACGTAGCTCTAAACCTTATCCTAACAAAACACATAACCCTAACACTAGACCTAGCCATATCACTAACCCTGAAACTAGCCATCACCATATGCCAAAACCTACCTCTAACTCTATCCATTTCCCTAACCCTAACCATAACCCTAATGCTACACCTAGCCCTAACCCTCACACTGACTCTAAACTGTATCCTCATCCTAGTCCAAACACTAGCTCAATCCCTACCCATTAAACTTAACCTAACCCTAACACTAATCCATGGCCTAAACCTAAACCTAACCTTAACCCTAGCACTAATCCTAACCTTAATGCTCTCCCTAACCCTAGCTCTAAGCCTACATATTACCATAACTCTGACCCTAACCTTAATAATTACCCTAGCTCTAAACCTAGCTCTAACCCTACCCATTACCCTAACCCTAACACTAACCCTGATGATAACTCTAGCCATTACCCTAAATCTACTCTAACCCTAACCCTAGACATAACCATAAACCTAACCCTTGCCATAGAGCTAAACCCTGCTCAAACCCTAACCATTACCCTAAACCTAACACTAAGCCTATCCCTAACCCTAACCTTAAACCTAAACCTAACCCTAACCCTAACATGACATCAAACCCTATCCAATACCCTAAACCTAATGATAACCCTATACCTAACCTTAACGCTAACCTTGACCCTAACCGTAACTACATCCTAGACCTAACCCTAAACCTAACCCTTGCCCTAGAGATAACCCTACCTCAAACTTTAAACCATATCCTAAACCTGAACCTAACCCTAACCCTAGGCCTAACCCTAACTCTAGCCCTAATACAAACCATAACCCTAGTCCTAACATTATTCATTATCCTAAGCCCAACTATAAACCTAAGACTAACCCTAGGCCTAACCCTAACCCTTTTGCTAACTCTAACCCTATCAATTACCCTAGACTTAACATGAAACCTAAACCTAAACCTATCATTACCCTAAATAAACCCTAATGCTAATTCAAGCTCTAAACTTAAACCCTATCCTAAACCAAACCTGAAACCCAATTCTTACCCTAATAATACCCCTAGCTCTATACCTGACCCTTAGCCTAAATTGAACCCTTACACTAGACCTAGCCATAATCTAACCCTCAATCTATCCCTAACATAAGCCTAGACCTGACACTAGCCCTAGCCCTAATTCTTGCCATAACCCTAAAACAAACCCTAGCCCTCATCCTAGCCCTAAACCTAGCCTTATTACTAAACAAAACCATAACACTAGCCCTAACCGAATTCTAACCTTTGACCTAGCCCTAAAACTAGATCTATCCCCATGTCTTCCCCTAAAACTAACCCTATCCCTACACCTAAACATAAGCCTAAAATAGGCCTAAACCTAATACAAACGCCAGACCTATTCCTAGCCTAAATTTAGCCCTAATCCTAACCTAACCCTAACCTCATCCTAACCTAACCCTAGCCGTAAGATTAACTCTAATTCTCGCCTTAGTCCTATTACTTGTTCTAACCCTATCCCTTACCATAATCCTATCACTTGCCTTTTCATAAGCCCTAACCCCAAACTTGAACATAAAAACCAAACCCTAAGCCTATACCTAGACCTAGCCCTAACTCAAGTCCTATCCCTAACCCTAAAACAAACCCTGACCCTGACTCTGACCCTAACACTAACCCTACCTTTAATCACCATTCAAAACCTAAACCTAATCCTATACCTAGCCCTAACCCTAACCCTAAAACTAGTTCTAATCATAACCCTAGTTCTTACATTGGCTGTAGCCCTAAACCTAGCCCTAACCTAACCCCAAACCTATCCCTAATCAGAGCCCTAACACTACCTTTAACCCTAAACATAACCCTAATTCTAGCCCAAAATCTTACCCTAAACCTAACCCTAATCCTAACCCTTCACATAACACAAAACCTAACCCTAACCTTACCCTTTTTCCTAACCATAAACATAGCCCTAACCCCAGCTGTAACCCTATCCATTACCCTAATGCTAATCCTAACCCTAATGCTAACCCTAGGATAACCCTAAACCTATTCCTAACACTAAACCTATACATTAACCTAAACCTAACCTGAACCCTAAACCTACCATATCCATAAACCTAATCCTAACCCTAATAATATTAACCCTAAAATTATCTCTGACCATAACCCTAGACCTGATATTAGCCCTAGCCCTAATAAAGCCCTAACCATAAAACAAACTCTAGTCCTAATCCTGGCCCTAATCTTAGCCTTAATCCTAAACCTAACCCTAACCATAAACCTAAACAAAATTTTAACCCTCACTATCATTCTAAAGCTATCTATAACATCATACCTAACCATAACCATAACCATAAACCTATCCATAAACCTAGGCTCACCCTTAATACTAACCCTAGCTCTAATCATAGCCCTAATTAAGCCCTAATTCTAACTCTAAATCTAACCCTAGCACTAACACTAACTCTATCTCTCACACTAGCCCTATATCTAGTTCTAACCCTATCACTTATGATAACTCAAACCGTAGCCCAAACCCTAGCCCTAACCTTTGCTGTAGCCCTAAACCTAGGTCTAACCCTAACTCTAAATCTAACCCTAATACTAAGCCAAAACCACATCATAACACTAGCTCTAACCCTAATGCTCATTTGAAACTAGCTCTAACCCTAGAACTAGCCCTCAAGCCAGACCGAGCCATAGCACTGACCCTAAATTTTAACCTAAACCAAACCCTAACCTTACACCTAGACCTAACCCTAGCCCTAATTTGATCCCTAACTCTAACCCTAGAACTAATACTAACCCTCACTCTGACTTTAACACTAACCCTAGCTCTACACATCACCCTATCACTAAACCTAATCCTAACACTAGACCTCAATCTAAACCTAACCCTAAAACTAGCCCTAATCATAATGCCAGCTCTTAAATTAGCCATAGCCCTAAGCCTAACACAAAACCTAGCCCTAATCCAAGGCCTAACCCTAGTTTTAACCCTGGCCCTAACCTTAACCCTATCCCTAGTCATAATCCTAGCTCTAACCCTATTTTTACACTTAGTCAAACCCTCACCCTATTGCTACCCTAATCTCAACCCTAATTCTATGCCTACCCAAACCCTAACTCTATTACTAGTCCTAAACCTAACCCTAACTCTAGCTCTAAACTTAATCCAAACCCTAAACCTAATGCTGACCCTTATTCTGACCCTAACTATAAACTTAGGTTTAAACCTTACCCTAACCCTTATCCAAAACCTAGCACTAGCCCTACCAGTAACCCTAACCCTAAACCTAACACTAACCCTAGCCCTAAACCTAATTCTAAATATAGCCATAACGCTAGATTTAGCCCTAACAATAACTCTTAACCTAAACCAAACACTAACTCTACCCCTAGACCTACCCTAGTCCTCATTATGGACCTAACCCTAAAAATAATCCTAACCTGAACATTGACACTTATCCTAACAAAAACCCTAACTCTGAACATTATGCTAACACAAAAGCTAACCCTAACACTAGACGAACTCTAAATCTAGCCATAACCATAAGTCTTGCTCTTACATTACCCATATACCTAAAACTAGCCCTACCTCACACAAAATCTAGCACTAATTATAGCCCTAAACCGAACCCTAAGAATAACCCTAACCCGAAACCTAGCCCTAACCATAACCCTAAACCTCATTCTAGCCCTAACCCTTGCTCAAACCCTAAACTTTACCCTAAACATAACCCTAGCCTAAACCCTAAACCTCATCCTAACTCTAGCCCTAACCCTAACTGTAACCATAGACCAAAACCTAGCTCTAACTCTATCCATTACACTAACCCTAAACCTAAAACTAACGCTAACCCTAGCCCTAAACATAATCCTAACCCTACCCTAGCCCAGACTGTAATGCTAATCCTCACCCTAGCCCTAAATCTAGCTCAATCCCTAATCCTTACACTTAACCTAACTCTAACACTAACCCAAGGCCTAACCCTAACTCTAACCCCAGCCCTAATCCTAACTTTAACCCTAGTCCTAAACCTAGTTTGAATCACACCCAATACCATAACCCTAAACTTAACCCTAATGATAAAACTAGACCTAAAGATAAACCTACCCTAACTTTAAACATAAACCTAACCCTAGAATTAACAGTGAACCTAACCCTAACCCTAAATCTAAGCTAGCTCAAACCCTAACCCTAATCCTAAACCTAAACATAACGCTAACCTCAACCTAACCCTATATTTAACCTGACATCTAACCCTATTACCCTAACCCTAATGATAACTCTAGCCCTAACCGTAACACTAACCATGACCATAACCCTAGACCAAACCCTAAATTAACCTTAGCCATAGCAAAATCCTCGCTCAAACCCTAAACTCTCCCCTAAACCTAATCCTAAGTGTAACCCTCGCCCTAACCCTGTCCATAACCCTAACTCTAGCCCGAATCCTAACCATGATCCTAGCCCTAACCCTAGGTCTAACCCTATAAATTACCCTAAAAATATCCATAACCCTAATGCTAACCCTAGGCCTAACCCTAAACCTATCACAAACCCTAACCATATCCATTACCTTAAACCTAACCTGAACCCTAAACTTAACACTCTCCATTACCATAACCCTAATTCTAACTTAATGCTAATTTGAGCCTTAACCCTAAACCTTAACCTAACCCAAACCCGAAGCCTGACCCTGACCCTAATAATACCCCAGCTTTTAATCTGACCCTTTCCCTAAACGTAACACTTTAATTTGACATAGCCATAAACCTAACCCTAAAAATATCACTAACTATAAACCTAGACCTACATTAGTCCTAGCCCTAATTGTTGCCCTAAACCTAACACAAAACCTAACCCTAATCCTAGCCTTAAATCTAGCCTTAATCCTAAACCTAACCATAACATTAGCCCTAACCCAAAAGCTAATCATAAAACTAGCCCTAATCTTAACCATAGCACTAAAACAAAACTGAGCAAAAGGCCTAACACTAACATTAACTTAATCCAAACACTAGCACTACAGCTAGAATAACCTTAGCCCTAAGTCGAGTCCTAATCATAACCTTAAAAATAACCCTGAACTGACTTATATCCTAACACTCATCCTAGCTCTAAACATCACCCTAAACATAAACCTAACCCTAACACTTGACCTACCCCTACCCCTAACCCTAATTGTAACCCTAGTTTTATATTAACCGTTGCCCTACTCTAGCCTTAAACCTCACACAAAAACACGCCCTAATCTGGGCCCTAAACCTAGCTTTAACCCTAAACATAAACCTACCACTAGCCCTAAACCTATGCCTTACCCTGAGCAAACCCTTAATCCTTATGGTAACGCTAGACCTGTCCCTAATCCTTAAGCTAAACAAATTTTAACCCTATTAATAGTCCTAACACTAGATCACATTCTATATCTAACGCTATTCCAAAACCTACCCTAACCCTGACCCTTATTCCCACCATAACATAAACCCTAGGTCTAAACCTGACCCTAACCCTAAACGAAACCCTAACACTAGCCCTACTTGTAACCTTATACCTAAACCTAAACCTACCACTAGCTCTAGACCTAAACCTAATTCTAAATCTAGCCTGAACTCTAGCTCTAGACCTAAACAAAATCCTAACTCTAGCCCTAAAAGAACCTTTACCTAACCCAAACACTAACTCTACCCCTAGACCTAAACCTAGTCCTAATTCTGGCTTTAACCCTAACCTTAACTCTAACCCAAACACTGACCCTGCTTTAACACTAAACCTACCTCTAAACCTGAAACTAACCAAAACCTAAACCTAATTCTAGACCCAGCCATAACCCTAACACTAAAACTAGCCCTAATCATAATCGTAGATCGTGCATTACCCATGGCCCTAACCTTAGCCTAAACCTAACTCTAAACATAGAGATAATTTTAAGCCTAAACCTAGCCCTAAGCATAACCCAAACCCTAACACTAGCCCTATACCTAACCCTAGCCCTCACCTTACTCCTAAGATAGCTAAAAGCCTAACCCTTACACTAAACATAAGCCTAGACCTATACCTAACTCTCACACTAACCATAGCCCAAATCTTAAACTTAACCTAGCCCTAAACCTAGCTCTAACACTACCCATTAGCCTAACCCTGAACCTAAACTTATTGATAATCCTAACCCGAACCCTAATGTTATCCCTAAACCTAACTGGATAACTAGCCATAGACATAACCCTAAAATCAAACTCAGCATAGCCCTAACTCTAGATCAAACCATAAACCTAACATTAAACCTAAACTTAACCATAGCTCTAATCCTAACACTATCAATAATTCTAACTCTAAAAAAATCTAAACCTAACCTAACCCTATCCGTTACCTTAACACTAACCCTAGTCCTAATCCTAGCCCTAATTTAACCCTATCCAAAACCCTAACTCTAATTTTTGCCCTATCACTAACTCTAAATATCAAACTAGCCCTATTCCTAGTTCTAAACCTATCCCTTACCATAACTCTAACCCTGGTCCTAATCCTTGCCCTATCCTTAATCCTAGCTTAATCTTAGATCTAACATAAATATAAATGTAACCCTAACTCTAAGTCTAAGCCTAATACTAACACTAGCCCTAACCCTAATACTAATTGTAAAACTAGCCCTAACTCAAACCCTAGAACTAAAACAAAACCGAGCAATAGACCTAACACTAAACCTTAATTAAACCAAACCCTAAACTACTACAAAATCTAATCCTAGCCCTAATCGATTCCTAACCCTAACCTTCGAACTTACCCTGACCCTGACTTATATCCTAACACTCACCCTAGCTCTAAACATGACGCTAACCTTAAACCAAACCCTAACAGTAAACCTACCCCTAATTCGAGTCCTAATTCAAACCCTAAAACTAACCCTGACACTGACTTTTATCCTAAAAATAACTCTAGCTCTAAATATCATCCTAACCTTAAATCTAACACTAACACTAGAACTACCACTAACCCTCACCCAAAAGCTAACCCTAATTGTAACCCTGGTTCTTACATGACCTGTTGCCCTAACCCTAGCCCCAAAACTAACACAAAAAGTAGTACTAATCTGACCCTACACCTAGCTTTAACCCTAACCCTAACCCTAAACCTACCCCTAACACTTGCTCTAAACCTATCCCTAACCCTAAGCAAAACCTTAACCCTAATGATAACCCTAGACCTATCCCTAATCCTCAACCTAATCAAACCTCTCACCATATTAATAGTTCTAACCCTAGCCCTCATTATAGCTCTAACCCTATCCTAAACCTTAACCCTAACCCTGGCCCTTATTCTAACCATAACACTAACCTAGGTCTAAACCTTACCCTAACGCTAGACCAAACCATAACACTTGCCCTACCAGTAACCTTATACCTAAACCAGACCCTATCACTAGCAGTAGACCTAAACCTAATCCTAAATCTAGACTTAACTCTAGTTCTAGACCTACACAAAACTCTAGCCTTAGCCCTAACAATAACCCTTAACATAACGCAAAGACTAACCCTACCCCTAGACATAAACCTAGTCCCAATTCTGGCTTTAACCTTAGTTCTAACTCTAACATGAACACTGACCCTGCCTTTAACACTAAATCTATCTCTAAACGTGAACCTAACCAAAAACCTAAACCTAACACTAGACATAGCCATAACCCTAACCCTACAACTAGCCCTAATCATAATCTTGGCTCTTACATTAACCATAGCCCTAACTCTATGCCTTAACCTAACACACAACTTTGAGCAAATTCTAGGCCTAAATCTAGCCCTAAGCATAACCCCAACCGTAACCCTAGCCCTAACCCTAACCCTAAACCTAACCCTAGACTTTGTCTTAAACCTTACTCAAAGCTTAACACTTACCATAAATATAAACTTAGACCTATACTTTACACTAAACCCAAACCCTAGCCCTAACCCTGAACTTAACCCTATCTGTGAACGTAGCTCTAAACCTACAACTTTCCTAAACCTACACCTAACTGTATTGATAACCCTAGCCTTAACCCTAACCATAACCCTAACCCTAACCCAAAAACTAACAATAGACCAAACCCTAAATGTAACACTCGCCATAACCCTAACCCTAGCTCAAAACCTAACCCATACCATAAACCTAAACATAACCGTAGCCTTAACATTAACCATAAAACTAAATCTAACCCTAAACCTAAACCTAAACCTACATCTAACCATATCCATTACCCTAACCTATACCTAACTCTTACACTAACCATAGCCCAAATCCTAAACTTAACATAGCCCTAAACCTAGCTCTAAACCTACCCATTACGCTAACCCTAAACCTAAACTTATTGATAATCATAACCCGAACCCTAATGTTATCCTTAACCCTAACTGGATAACTAGCCATAGACATAACCCTAAAATTAAACTCAGCATAGCCCTAACTCTACATCAAACCATAAACCTAAACATAACCATAGCTCTAATCCTAATACTATCACTAATTCTAACTCTAAAAAAAATCTAAAGCTAACCTAACCCTATCCGTTACCTTAACCCTAACCCTAATTTTAATGATAACCCTAGCCCTAACTCTAACCCTAAATCTAAACCTACCATAATCCTATCCTTAGACCTATCCCTAAACATAGCCCTAACCCTACCTCAAAACCTAAACTTTATGCTAAACATAACCCTAAACCTAACCCTTAACCTAGTTATAAAACTAACTCTAACCCGAACTCAAGGCATATTTCTAACCATAACTCTAGTTCTAACCTAAGCTCTAAACCTATCAATTACCCTAACCATAATCCTAAGCCTAACACTATCCCTATCACTAACACTAACCATATCAATTACCCTAAACCAAACCTGAACCTTAAAACAAACCCTAACTATATCCCTAACCCTAACCCTAATGCTAATTTGAGCCATAAACCTAAATATTCACCTAAGCCAAATCCTAATCCTAATAATTCCCTGAGCTCTAAATTTGACCCTTTCCTTAAACCTAACCCTTTCACTAGATGTAGCCATAAGCCTAACCCTAAAAGTATCTTTAACCATAACCCTAGACATGATATTAGCCCTAGCACTAGTCCTAGCCCTGAATCTAATACAACAACTAGCCCTCATCCTAGCCCTAAACCTAGCCTTAATCATAACCCTAACCCCAGCACTAGCCCTAACCCTTACTCTATCCCTCACCCTACGTCTTAACCTAGCTATAACACCAATTTTTATCCTAAAATTAAACATAACCCTGTCCCTATAGATAGGCCTAAGCTGTACACTAACCCTACTCCCAATCCTAGCCCTAATTTAACCCTATCCAAAACCCTAACTCTAAATTTAGCCCTATCACTAACTCTAAATCTCACACTAGCCCTATTCCTAGTTCTAAACCTATCCCTTACCATAACTCTAACCCTGGCCCTAACCCTTGCCCTATCTGTAATCTTAGCTTAATCCTAGATCTAACATAATTATAAATGTAACCCTAACTCTAAGTCTAAGCCTAATACTAACACTAGCCCTAACCCTAATACTAATTGTAAAACTAGCCCTAACTCAAACCCTAGAACTAAAACAAAACCGAGCAATAGACCTAACACTAAACCTTAATTACACCAAACCCTAAACTACTACAAAAACTAATCCTAGCCCTAATCAAGTCCTACCCCTAACCTCAGAACTTACCCTGACCCTAACTCATATCCTAACACTCACCCTAGCTCTAAACATGACGCTAACCTTAAACCAAACCCTAACAGTAAACCTACCCCTAATTCGAGTCCTAAATCAAACCCTAAAACTAACCCTAACACTGACTTCTATCCTAAAAATAACTTGCTCTAAATATCACCCTAACCTTAAATCTAACACTAACACTAGAACTACACCTAACCCTCACCCAAAAGCTAACCCTAATTGTAACCCTGGTTCTTACATTACCTTTTGCCCAAACCCTAGCCCCAACACTAACACAAAAACTAGCCCTAATCCGAGTCCTACACCTAGCTTTAACCCTAACCCTAACCCTGCCCCTACCCCTAACTCGTGCTCTAAACCTATCTGTAACCCTAAGCAAAACCCTAACCCTAATGGTAACCCTAGACCTATCCTAATCCTCAGCCTAATCAAACCTCTCACCATATTAATAGTCCTAACCCTAGCCCTCATTATATCTCTAACCCTATCCCAAACCTTAACCCTAGCCCTGGCCCTTATTCTGACTATAACACTAACCTAGGTCTAAATCTGACCCTAACGCTAGACCAAACCATAATACTTGCCCTACCAGGAACCTTATACCTAAACCAGACCCTACCACTAGCAGTAGACCTAAACCTAATCCTAAATCTAGACTTAACTCTAGCTCTAGACCTAAACAAAAACCTAGCCTTAGCCCTAACAATAACCCTTAACTTAACGCAGAGACTAACCCTACCCCTAGACATAAACCTAGTCCCAATTCTGGCTTTAACCTTAGCTCTAAATCTAACATGAACACTGACCCTGCCTTGAACACTAAACCTAGCTCTAAACCTGACCCTAACCAAAAACCTAAACCTAACACTAGACATAGCCATAACCCTAACCCTACAACTAGGCCTAATCATAATCCTAGCTCTTACATTAACCATAGTCCTAACTCTATGCCTTAACCTAACACAAAACCTAGAGCAAATGCTAGGCCTAAATCTAGCCCTAACCATTACCCCAACCCTAACCCTATACCTAAACCTAACCCTAAACCTAACCCTAGCCTTTGTCTTAAACCTTAGTCAAAGCCGAACCCTTACCATATTTATAACCTTTGACCTATACTTTACACTAAACCCTAACCCTAGCCCTAACCCTGAACTTAACCGTATCCATAAACCTAGCTCTAAACCTACAACTTTCCTAAAACTACACCTAACTGTATTGATAACCCTAGCCTTAACCCTAACCCTAACCCAAAAACTAACAATAGACCTAACCCTGAATGTAACACTCACCATAGCCCTAACCTTAGCTCAAAACCTAACCAGTACCATAAACCTAAACAACCGTAGCCTTAACATTAACCCTAAAACTAAATCTAACCGTAAACCTAAACCTACATCTAACCATATCCATTACCCTAATCCTTATCCTAATCCTAATGATAACCCTAGCCCTAACCCTAACCCTAACCCTAACCCTAACCCTAACTCTATCCCTAGCCCTGATCCCTGATTCTAACCTGAAGCCTCAACCTAGGCCTAACACTTACTCAATCCCTGATCCTTACCCTTAACCTAACCTTAAGAAAATGATAAGCCTAACCATAACCCTAACCATAACCCTAGCCCTAATCCTAAACTTAAAACTAGACTTCACCTTAGCTCTAACCCCACCCATTACCCTAACCCTAACATAAACATCATGATAACTTTAGTCCTAAACCTAAACCTACTCTAACACTAACTGTAAACCTAAACCTAGACTGAACCATAAACCTAACCCTTGCCATAGTCCTAACTCTAGCTCAAACTCTAACAATTATGCTAAACTCAACACTAACCCTAGTCTTAAACCTAAACCTAACACTAACCCTAACCCAAAATCTAAACCTGTCCATTACCTTAACCCTAATAGGCCTAACCCTAGACCTAATCCTAAGCCTAACCCTATCCTTAGCACTAACCTTAGCTCAAACCCTAACCCATACCCTAAACCTAATCCTAGCCTTAACCCTAACCCTAACCCTAACTCTAGCCCTAATCCTAAACATAACACTACCTCTAACCCTAGCTCTAACACTTTCCATTACCCTAATGATAACCATAAACCTAATGCTCACCCTAGGCCTTACCCTGACCCTATCCATTACCCTAAATCTAACTTGAGCCCTAAACCAAACCTGAAGCCTAAACTTAACCTTATACATTACCCTAGCCCTAACTCAAACCTAATGCTAATTTGAGCCATAACCCTAAACCTCAACCTAACCCAAACCCAAAACCTGACTCTGACTATTATAATACCCCTAGCTATCAACTTGAACCTCACCCTAAACCTAACTCTGAAACTAGACCTAGCCATAAATCTTACCCCAAAACTATCCCTAACCATAACCCTAGACCTGATATTAGCCCTAGCCCTAATTCTTGCCATAACCCTAACACAAACGCTAGGCCTCATCCTAGCCCTAAACCTAGCCTTGATCTTAACCCAAACCCAAACACTAGCCCCATCCCTAATTCTATCCCTTGCCCTAGTCTGAACCTTGCTACAACCCCATACTTTCACCCAAATCTAACCCTAACTCTAACTCTAGACTTAACCCTTACACTAATACTAGACCTGATCCTAGCACTAATTTAGCCCTAATCCTACCACTAGCACTAGGACTAACTCTAACTCTTGCCCTAGCCCTATTCCTAGATATACCCCTATTCCTTACCATAACCCTAACACTTGCCCTAACCTTAGCCCTAACACTAGCCCTAGCCCTAACCCTAGAACTAACCATAACTCTAAGTCCAACCCTAACCCTAAGCCTAAACCTCACACTAACACTAGCCCTAACACTAACACTAATCCTAAAACTAGCCCTAATCTAGTTCAAGCCCTAAAACAAAACCGAGCCATAGCCCTAACACTAACACTTGATCTAAACCAAAACCTAGCCTACACCTAGCCCTAAACTTAGCCCTAATTCCAGTCCTAACCTAACCCTAAATCTAACCTTGAGCCTGAATCTGATCTTAAACTATCCATAGATCTAACATCGCCATAAAAGTATACATAAAACTAAAACTAGAACTAGCCCTAACTGTAACCCTACAAATAGCCCTAATCATAACTCTAGTTCTTACATTACCTGTAGCCTTAACCTAATCCAAAATCTATCCCTAAACTGAGGCATACACCTCATTTTAACCCTAAGCCTAACCTTAGCCCTAAACATTACCCTAAACTTAAACCTAACCCTAAATCTGGCCCTAACCCTAAACCCAATCCTAGATTTAATCCTAACCATAATCCTAGCCCTAACTCTAGCTCTAACCCTATTCATCACCCTAAACATAACCCTAACCCTAATGATAACTCTAGCCTTAACCTTAACCCTAATCCTAAACCTAGACCTGACACTAACCCTAACAATCAACCGAGCCCTAACCATAGCTCAAACCCTAACACTTACCCTAAAACTAAACCTAACACTAACCCTAGACCTAAACCTAACCCTAGCCCTAATCCTAACCATAACCCTAGACCTAAACCTATTCATTACCCTAAACATAAGCCTAACCCAAACATAGCTCTAAACATAGCTCTAACCCCACCCATTACCCTAACCCTAATTATAGACATCATGATAACACTAGCCCTAACCCTAAACCTACTCTAACACTAACTGTAAACTTAACCCTAGTCCTAATCCTAAACCTACACTAACCCTACTTTAAACCTAACCCTAGTCCTAACTGTAAAACTAACATTTGCCCTAGTCCTAATTTTAGCACAAACCCTAACTGTTAGGCTAAACCTAACACTAACCGTAGTCCTAAACCTAAATATAACCCTATCCATTTAGGCCTAACCCCAAACATTTCACTAATAATAACCTTATCCTTACCTAAACCTAAAATGAACACTAAACCTAACCCTATCAATTACTCTAACCCTGACTCTAAACCTAATCCTAATGCTAATTCGAGCTCTAAAAAATAGACAAAACCTAACCCAATCTCTGAGCAAGACCCTGACTCTAATAACACACCTAGCTATAAACTGACCCTTACCCTAATCATAACCCTTAAGCTAGACCTAACCATAAAACTAAACCTAACAGTATTCCTAACTGTAACCCTAGACCTGACACTAGCACTCTACCTTATTCTTGCCGTAAACCTAACACAAACCCGAGCCCTCATCCTAGTCCTAAACCTAGCCTTAATCCTAACATGAACCTTAACCCTAGCCCAAACTGTAATTTTAACCCTTGCTCTAGTTCTGAACCTAGGTATACCCACATCCTTTCTCCTATCCCTAACCCTAACCTAACACTACCACTAACACTAACCCTAGGCTTAACCCTAGGCTTAATCCTAACACTAACCATAGCTCAAATCCTAACCCTAATTTATTGCTAACTGTAACACTAATTCTAACACTAGCCCTAATACTAACCCTAACTCTAGCCCTAGACCTATTTCTTCTACCAAACTTATCTATTGTCTAACCCTAACACTAGCCCTAAACTTAGTTCTAAGCCTATTCATAGTCCTATACCTAGAACTAACCTTAACTCTAAATCTAACCCAAACTCTAAACCTAAACCTCACCCTAACACTAGCCCTAACTCTAATTCTAATTTGAAAACTAGCCCTAACCCTATCCATATCTTACAAACAATACTGAGCTATAGCCCTAATACTATCCCTTAACCTAAAACAAATCTTCACATTACACCTAGTCCTAAAGCTATCCCTACAACTAATACTGACCATGACTCTGACTCTAAAACTAACCCTACTCTGAACATCACTCTAACCCTAAACCTAACCCAAACACTAGACCTAGCCCTTAGCATAACCCTAAAACTATCCCTAACCGTAAAGCTAATTTTTACATTAGCCATAGCACTAACCCTAACACAAAACCTAGCGCTAATCTGAGCCTCAACCCTAACTCTAACACTAACCCAAAACCTAGATCTAAACCTATTCCTTACCATAAGCCAAAATCTCACCCTAATGCTACCCTAGTTTTAACCCCAATCCTTAGCTTACCCCAAACACTAACTATATTACTGTCCTAATCCTAGCCCTCATTCTATCTCTAAACTAACCTGAAGCCTAAACCTAACCCTTACCCTTATTCTGACCCTATCACTAACCCTAGGTCAAAGCGTGACCTTAACACTAAACTGAACCCTAACACTAGCGCTACCAGTAAACCTATACATAAAATTAACCATAACACTAGCACTAGACCTAAACTTAATCCTAAATATAGCCATAACTCTAGCCCTAGTCCTAAACAGAAACCTAGCCCTAGCCCTAAAATAACCATTAACCTAACTCAAAGAATAACCCTAGCACTAGACCTAACCCTAGTTCTAATTCTGGCCCTAAAAATAAACCCAATGCTAACCCGAACACTGATGCTTACCCTAACACAAACCTTATCTCTAAATCTTATCCTATCCCAAAACTTAAACCTAACACTAGACATATCTATAAACCCAACCCAAAAAACTAGCCATAACCATAACCCTAGCTCTTACATTACTCATAGCCCTAACACTAGCCATAAACCTCACACAAAACCTAGCCCTAATACAAGCCCTAAACCTAGACCTAAGCATAACCTTAACCCTAACCCTAGCACAAACACTAAACCTAATGCTTGCCCTAGCCATAACCCTAGCTCAAACTCTAACCCTTACTCTAAATATAACCTTGCTCTAAACCTAACCCTAACCCTATCTTTAATACTAAGTCTAACCATAGACCAAATCCTAGCTCTAACTTTATCTATTACCTTAAACATAACCCTAATCCTAAGGCTAACCCTAGCCCTAACCCTAAACCTAACCGTAGCCGTATCATAGCCCTGATTCAAACCCTAACCCTTTCCCTAGCCCAAAACCTAGCTCAAACCCTAACACTTACCCTAAACTGAACCCTAACACTAACCCTAGGAGTAACCCAAATCCTAGCGCTAATCATAACCTTAACCTAAGCCCTAACACTAGCACTAAACCTATTCATTTGGTTAGCTTAAACCAAATGCTAATCCTCGGCCTACCCCTAACCCTATCCCTAACACTAACCCTATATATTACTCTAAACCTAACCTGAACTGTAAACTTAACTCTATCCATTATTCTAACCCCAACCCTAACCCTAATGCTAATTTGAACCCTAAACTTAAACCTTAACCCAAACCAAACCCTAACCCATACTCTAACTCTAATAATAACCTAGCTCTATACCTGAGTCCTACACTAAACCTAATGCTTACACTAGACCTAGCTATAAACCTATCCCTAACACTATCCCTAACCATAACCCTAGACCTGACATTATCCCTAGCCCTAATACTAGCCCGAACCCTAACGCAAACCCTAGTTCTCATCCTAGCCAAAAACCTAGACTTAATCCTAACCTGAACCCTCACCCTAGCCCTATCCCTAAATATAACCCTTGCCTTAGCACTTAACCTAGCTATATAACCCCATCCCTTCCCCTAAAACTAAACCTAACCCCAGGCCTAAACATAGGCCTAACCCTAACACTAATCATAGCACTAATACTAGACCTATTTGAACCCTAACCTTAACCCTACCCCTAACTCTAGCCCTAAGACTAACTCTAACTCACACCCTAGCCCTATTTCTATTTATAACCATATTTGTTACCGTAACCCTCACAATAGCCCTAACCTGAGCCCTAATGCTAGCCATAGCCCTAACCCTAGTCTAACCAGAACTCTAAATCTAACCCTAATCTTAAGCCTAAACCTCATTCTACAACTAGCTCTAACACTATTGCTAATCCTAAAACTAGCCCTAATCCAAGCCCTAGCACTAAAATAAAACTGAGCCATTGTTCTAACCCTAAATCTTAACCTAAACCAAACCCTAACCCATAACTAGCCATAACCCGAGCTCTAATTTGAGTCCTAGGCCTAAAACTAACCCTCATTCTGACTCATATCCAAACACAAACCCTAGCTCTAAACATCACCCTAACCCTAAAACTAACCCTAATCATAACCCTAGTTCTTACATTGGCCTTAGCCAAACCCTAGACATAACTCTAACACAAAATAGCCCTAATCTGAGCCCTAACACTAGATTTAACCCTAACCCTAACCCTAAAACTAGCGCTAAACCTAACCCTAATCCTAGCCCTAATCCTAGCTCTAATTCTATCCATTACCCTAAGCCAAACCCTATTCATAATGCTAACTCTAGTCCTAATCCTAATCCTTACCCAAACCCCCCAAATAACCCTATTACTAGTCCTAACACCAGCCCTCATTCTAGATCTAATCCTAACCCAAACCTCACCCTAACCTTCACCCTTATTCTGACCCTAACACTAATTATAGGTCTAAACCTTACCCTAAACAGAAACCAGAAACTGAAACTAGCCCTACCAGTAAATTTATAACTAACCCTAAACCTAACACTAGCCTCATACCTAAACCTAATACAAAATCTAGATATTACTGTAGCCCTTGACCTAAACAAAAACTTAGTGCTAGCCCTAACAATAACCCTTAACCTAAACCAAACACTAACACTACCACTATTCTGGCTTTTACCTAACCCTAAATTTAACCTGAACACTGGCCCTGAAACTAACATTAAACCTAGCTCTAAATCTGACCTTAACCCAAAATCTAAACATAACACTAGACCTAGCATTAAGCCTAACCCTAAAAATAGCTCTAATCAGAAGCCTAGAACTTACATTAAACATAGCACTAACCCTAGGCCTAAACCTAACACAAAACTTAAATAACCCTAACCCTATTCAAGGTCTAAACCTACCCTAAGAATAACCCTCACCTAAACCTAACCCTAGTCCTTACCCTATCCCTAACCCTCACCTTAGTCCTAACCCTAGCTCAAAGATTAACCCTTAGACTAAACATAAACCTAGCACTATTCCTAACCATTACCTTAACCGTAGCCCTAATGCTAACCTTAACCCTAAACCTAACACTAGCTCTAACCCTAGCCATTAACCCAACTCTAACCTTAAACCTAATGATAACACTATCCATAATCCTAACTAAAACCCTCACCCTAACCATAAACCTAACCCTAGACCTAATCCTAAACCTAAACTTTGCCATAGCCTTAACCCTAACTCAAACCCTAACTCTTACCCTAAAACCAACAGTAAACCTAGCCCTAAAATTAAACTTAAACCTAAACCTAACCTTAACAATAAAGCTAACCTTATATCTAACCCAATCTATTACCCTAAACCTAATCCTAACCCTAATGAAAAACCTAGCCCTAACCCTAAACCTAACCCTGACCATAACACTAAACCTAACCCTCGTCCTAGACCTGACCCTAGCACAAAACCCTAAACTTTACCCCAAATCAAACCCTAAGCCTAAGGTAGGGTTACTAGCCCTAACTAAAAACCTAACCTAACTCTACCCCTAAACCTAACGTAACCCTAGCCTTAACCATAGTTCTAACCCTATATATTATCCTTATGATAACCCTAATCCTAATGCTCACCCTAGGCATAACCCTAACCCTTTTGCTAACCCTAAAGCTCTCCAAGACCTAAATATACCATAAAACCTAAACCTAACCCAATCAATTACCATAACCCTAACACTAACCCTAATGCTCATTTGTGCCCTATCCCTAAACCTTAACCTTAAACAAAAGTAACACTGATCCTGACCCTAAAAATACACCTAGCTCTAAAGCTGACCCTTACACAAAGCCTAACACTTACACTAGGCATAGACACAAACCTAACCCTAAATATACACCAAACTGTAACACTAGACCTGACATTATCCCTAGCCCTTATTCTAGACCTAACCCTACAACAAACTCTAGCCCTCATCCTAGCCCTTAACCTAGACTTAATCATAACCCTAACCATAATCCTAGACCTAACCCTAATTCTAACACTCTCCCTACCTCTAAACCTAGCTATAACAGTATACCTAACCCTAAAATTAACTATAACCCTACCCCTAATACTAGGCCTAAGCTGAACACTAACCCTAGCCCTAATCCTAGCCTAACTTAGCCCTATCCATAAAACTAACCAAAACCCTAGGCCTAAGACTAACTCTAACTATCATCCTAGCCTTACTGTAGTCTAACCCTATCAGTTACCGTAACCATAACCCTAGCCCTAACCCTTGCCCTATAATTAGACCTAGCCCTAATCCTAGATCTAATGCTAAATCCAAATCTAACACTAACCCAAATCCTAAGCCTAACACTAACACTAGTCCTAAACCTAATGCTAATCTTATAACTAGCCAAACCCTAAACCTAGGACTAAAACAAAACTGAGCAACAGCCCTAACCCTAAACCTTAACTTAAAACAAACCCTAACAGTACACCTAGACATAAGCCTAGCCCTAATTTGAGTCCTAACCCTAACCTTAAAACTTACCCTGACCCTGACTCATATCCTAACACTGACCCTAGCTCTAAAGACAACCCTAAACTTAAACCAAACCCTAAAAGTAACCCTAGCCCTAATTCAAGTCATAACCCTAACCTTAAAGCTAACACTGACCCTGACTGATATCCTAACAGTCACCCTAGTTCTAAACACAGCCCTCACCTTAAACCAAACACTAACAGTAACCCTAGCCCTTATTTGAGTGCTAATCCTAACCCTAAACCTAACCCTGATGCTGAATCACATCCTAACAATAACCCTAGCTCTAAATATTACCCTAACCTTAAACCTAAACCTAACACTAGACCTACCCATAACCCTAACCCTAAAACTAACCCTAATTGTAACCCTGGCTCTTACATTACCCAATGACCAAATCTAGCCCTAACCCTAACACAAAAACTAGCCCTAATCCGAGCTCTAAACCTATATTTAACCCTAACCCAAACCCTAACTCTAGCATTAACCCTCACTCTAAGGCTATCCCTTAACCTAAGGAAAAAAAAAAACTAACCATAATGGTGACCCTAGACCTTTCTCTAATTCTTAGGCAAACCAAAACCCTAATCCTATTAATAGTCCTAACCCTAGCCCTCATTCTAGCTCTAACCCTATGCCAAAACCTAATGATAACCCTGAACCTTATTCTGACCCTAACACTAACCCTAGGTCTAAAACTACCCTAACCCTAGACCAAACCCTAACACTAGCCCTAGACCTAAAGCAAATACTAAATCTAGCCTTAACTCTAGCCCTAGACCTAAACATAAATCTAGCCCTAGCCCTAACAATAATCCTTAAGATAACACAAACACTTACCCTAACCCTAGATATAAACATAGTCCAATTTCTGGCTATAACCCCAACACTAACTCTAAATCAATCACTGACCCTGCCTTTAGAGTAAAACTTATCTCTAAATCTGACCTAACCAAAAATCTAAACCTAACACTACAACTAGCCATAATCCTAACCCTACAAGCTACACCTCAACATAACCATAGCTCTTACATAACCATAGTCCTAACCCTAGGCCTAAACCTAACACAAAAGCTGGAGCTAATTTTAGACCTAAATCAAACCGTAAGCATAACACTCACCCTAACCCTAACCTAACCCTTGCCTCAGTCCTAATCCTAGCTGAAAGCCTAAACATTCTCTAAACATAAACCTACACCTATCCCTCAATCTAACCCTAACCCTAGCTCTAATCCTAACCTTAATCCTAGCCATAAACTTAGCTCTAAACCTACCCATTACTCTAAACCTAAACCTAAGCTTATTGATAACCCTTGGCTTAATGGTAAACCTAAACCTAAGTGGAAAACTAACCCTAGACCTAACCTTAAACCTCACACTTGCCATAGACCTAACCCTAGCTCAAACCCTAACCCTTACTATAAACCTAAACATAACCATAGTGCTAACTCTAAGCCTAAACTTCAATGTAACTTTAAACATAGCCCTAAATCTACATCTAATTATAAACATTACCGTAACCCTAACCCTATCCCTAATGATGTCCCTAGCCCTAATCCTAACCCTAACCCTATGAGTACTATAATCTTATCCCTAGAAGTAACCCTAAACCTAAACATCACCATAACCCAAATTGTAGCTCAAAACCTAACACTTATGCTAAACATAAACCTAAGTGTAACCCTAGTTTTAACCCTAACCCTAACCCTAATTCAAGACCTATTCTTAACCAGAAACCTAGCACTAAACATAGCTCTACTCTGACCCATTATACTAACCATACCCCTTACCCTAATGCTAATCCTAGGCCTAACCTTAACCCCATTGCTAACCCTAAACCTATCACTTACCCTAAACCTAATGTTAACTCTAAACAAAACCCTATCATTTCCCTAACCCACACCCTAGTTCTAATTCAAGCCCTAAACCTAAAACCTAACCTCAAACAAACTCTAACACTGACCCTGACCCTAATAAATCTCCTAGCACTAAGGATGACTTTTACACTAAACCTAAACCTTACACTAGACCTAGCCATAACACTAATCCTAAAAATATCCCCAAACATAAGCTTAGACCTGACATTAGCCATAACCTTAATCCTATCCCTAAACCTAACACAAACCCCAGCCCTTATCCTAGCCCTAAACCTAGCATTAATCCTAACCCTAAACATAACTTTAGGACTAACACAGGAACTAACCCTAGCCCTAATCTTAGCACTAATTTAGTCCTATACATAACCCTAGCCCTAACCCTAGCCCTATGACTAACTCTAACTCTCACCCTAGCCCCATCCCTAGTTCTAACCCTATCCCTTACTGGAACCCTAATTCTAGCCCTAAATCCAGCCCTAACCCTAGCACTATCATTAGCTCTAGCCCTAACCGAGATCCAATTTTAACTCTAAATCAAACCCTAACCCTAAGCCTAACACTAACCCTAACCCTAACTGTAAATCTAACATGAACCCTAGCCCTAAAACAAAACCGAGCCATAGCCTTAACTCTAACCCTTAACCTAAAACAACCCTTAACCCTAACCCTAACCTTAGCTCTAATTCTAGTTTTAAGCTGAAAGCTAGAACTAACACTGACCCTGACTCTGACCATAATACTAACCCTAATATAAACATCACCCTAACCCTAACCATAAACCTAACACTAGACCTACCACTAACCCTAACCCTAAATTTAACCCTAATTTTAACCATGGAACTTACATTAGCCTTACCCCTAACTCTAGCACTAACTTAACCCAAAACCTAGCCCTAAACCAAGCCCTAACCCAAGCTTTAACCCTAACCCTAACCCTAAACCTAGCCATAATCAAAACCATAACCCTAGCCCTAAACCTATCTCTAACCCTATCCATTGCAATAACCATAACTCTAGGCCAAAACCTAACCCTATCCCTAATCCTAAACCTATGCATTATTCTAAACCACACCTAAACCCTAAACCTCATATTATAATTACACTAACACTAACCATAATGCTAATTAGAGCTCTAACTTTAAACCTTAACCTATCCCAAACTTCTAATCCAGACCTTGGCCCTAGTTCTAAACCTGACCCTAACCCTAAACCTAACCCTTACATTATATATATAGGCATAAACCTAACCCTGAAACTATCTTTAACCATAACCCTAGATCTGATATTAGCCCTAGCCCGAATCCTAGCCCTAACACTAAAATAAAGCATAGCCCTCATCCTAGACCCAAAGCTAGCCTTAATCATTTCGCTAACTCTAAACATAGCCCTAACCCTAATTCTAACCTTCACCTTATCTCTAAACCTAGCTATAATGCAATTCCTTACCCTAATCTTAAACCTGAAACTAACCCTAACTGTAGGCCTAAAATGAACACTAATCCTAGCCCTAATCCTAGCCCTCATTTAACCCTATCCCTAACCCTAAACCCAACCCTAGCCCTAAGACTAACTCTAACTCTCACACTAGACATATCCCTACTTCTAACCCTATCCATTAATGTAATCCTAAACCTAGCCCTAAACCTAGCCATAACCATTGCTTAAACTTTATTCCTAGTCCTAATTCTAGATCTAACCCTAACTCTAAATCTAACCCTAAACCTAAGCCTAAGCCTAACATTAACTGTAGCCCTAGCCCTAATGCTAATAATAAACTAGCCCTAACTCTAACCCTTGCAGTAAAACAAAACCGAGCAATAGCCCTAACCCTAAACCTTAACATAAACCAAACCTTAACACTAAACCTAGACCTTACCCTAGCCCTAATTCAAGTCCTAATCATAACCTTAATACTCTCCCTAACTCTGACTCATATCCTAGCACTCACCCTAGCTCTACACACCACCCTAACCTTAAACCGAACCCTTAAAGTAACCCTAGCCTTAATTCGAGTCCTAACCTTAACCCTAAAACTAATCCTGACCCTATTGACTTAACACTAACACTAGCTCTATATTTCACCCTAACCTTAAACCTAATCCTAACACTAGAGGTTTAACTCCTAACCATAACCCTAAAACTAACCCTAAAAACCACAGTTCTTACATTAGCCATTGCTCTAACCCTAGCCATAACTCTAACACAAAACTAGCCCTAATCCGAGCCCTAAACCTAGATTTAACCCTAACCCTAGCTTTAACCCTAGCTCTAACCCTATCCCTTACCATGTGCCAAACCCTAAACCTAATGCTAATTTTAATCCTAATCCTAATTCTATTCATTAACCTAACCCAAACCCTCACCCTATTAGTTGTTCTAACCCTGGCCCTCATTCTAGCTCTAACCATAACCCAAAACCTAACCCTAACCCTGACCCTTATTCTGACCCTAACACTAATCATAGGTATAAACCTGAACCTAACCCTAAACCGAACCCTAACATTAGCCCTATTGGTAACCTTATACCTAAACCTAACCCTAATACTAGCCGTAGACCTAAACCTAATCCTAATCTAACCATAACTCTAGCCCTAGACCTAAAGAAAACCTTAGCTCTAGCCCTAATAATAACCCTTATCCTAAAGCCAAAAACGAACCCTTCTCCTAGTCTTAACCCTAGTCCTAATTCTGGCTTTCCCATTAACCATAACCCTAAACTAAACACTGACCCTGACACTAACACTAACCCTAGCTCTAAACATCACCCTAACCCTAAACCTAACTTAAAACTATACTTAGCTCTAACTTTAACCATAAAACTAGCCCTAATCATAACAAAGTTCATACATTTGCCATAGTCCTAACCTATTGCAAAACCTAGCCCAAACACAAGCTCTACCATAGATTTAACAATAAAGCTAAAAATAACCCTAACCTTAGCCCTAACCCTAAACCTAAGCATAAACCTAGACCTAATCCTAAGCATAACACTAGCCCTATCACTAGCTCTACCCTATACACTACCCTAAGGATAACCCTAATGCTTCTGCTAACCCTAGGCTGAACCCTAATCCTATTCTTAACCCTAACACTATCCATTACCCTACACATAACCTGAACTCTATACTTAAAACTATCATTAACCTATCCCTAACTGGAATGATAACTTGAGCCTTAACCCTAAACCTTAATCTAATAAAAACCCTAACCCTGACCCTTACCCCAATAAAACACATAACTCTAAACCTGACCCTAACAAGAAACATGACCCTTACAATAGACCTAGCTATAAACCTAACATTAAAACTCTCCCTAACTGTAACCCTAGACCTAACATTACCCCCGCTCTAATCCTAGTCCTAATCCTAACAAAAACCTTAGCCCACTTTCTAGCTCTAAACCTCGTCTTAATCATAAATGTAACCATAACCAAACCCTAATTCGAATCCTCACCCTAGTGCTAAAAGTAGCTATAATCTTATCCCTTAACCTAAACCTAACCCTAATCCTAACCCTAACACTAACCCTAGTCTTAATCCCAGCCCTAATTTAGCCCTATCACTAACCCAACCCTAACCCTAGCCCTAAGACTAACTCAAACTCCCGCCCTAGCCTTATACCTATTTCTAACCCTATCCCTTACCATCACCCTATACCTAGCCCTAAACTTAGCCCTAATCCTAGCCCTATCCTTACCCCTAGCTCAAAGCCTAAATCTAAACCTAACTCTAAATTTAACCCTAAACTTAAGCCTAAACCTCACACTAACACTAGCCCAAATTCTAAAACTATCCATAACTCTACCCCTAGCCTTAAAACAAAACCGAATCATAATGCTAACCCTACACCTAGCCCTAATCCTATCTCTAATTTTACTCCTAACCCTAACCTAAAAACTAATCTGGACTCTGACTCTGACTCTAACATTAAACCTAGCTCTAAACATCATCATAACTGTAAATTTAAACCTAACACTACACATAACCCTAACTCTGACCCTATCACTAGCTCTAATCATAATGCTACTTTGTACATTAGCCGTAGCCTTAACTGTAGCCCTAACCTAACACGAAACCTAGCCTCAATCCAAGTCCTAAACAGAATTTTTTAAATATGTATTTTTTTTTTTTAGTTTTCGGTGGACACAACATCTTTATTTTATTGGTATGGGGTGCTGAGGATCGAACACAGCACCCTGCACGTGCCAGGCGAGCACACTACTTCTTGAGCCACATCCTCACCCACTAAACCTAGCTTTAACCCTAAAGGAAAATGTAACCCTAACCCAAGAGAAGTCCTAATCCTATGCATAATCCTACCCTAATCTTAGGTCTAACCCTATCCATTATCCTAATGATAACTCATTATGCTAAACCTAGGACTAACCCTAACCTTATCCATTACACTAAACCAAAACTAAACCCGAACATAACACAAACAAAAGCCCTAAACCTATACATAACCCTATCCCTAAACTTAGGTCTAACCCTATCCATTACCCTAATGATAACCCTTATGCCAACCCTAGGCCTAACCATAACCCTATTCATTACACTAAACCATACCTAAACCCTAAACCTAACCCTTTCATTACCTTAACCCAAATCCCTAATGTTAATTCAAGCCCTAAATCTAAACCCTAACCTAACCCAAACCCTCAACTTGATCCTGACCTTAATAATAACCCTACTTCTAAATCGGACACTTAGTATACACCTAACCTAACACTAAATTTGTCCCTAACTGTAAACCTAGACCTGACATTAGCCCAAGCCCTAATACTAGCCCTAACCCTAACACAAACATTGGCCCTCATCCTGGCCCTAAACCTAGCTTTAACCATAAACCTAAACCTAACCCTAGCCATAACCCTAATACTAACACTTGCCCTAGCCCTCAAACTAGCTATAACCCAATACCTTACCCTAAATGTATTCCTAACTCCAACCCTAAACGAAAGCCTAAACCTAACACTAATACTAGCTCTAATTTAGCCCTATCCCAAACCCTAATCCTAACCCTAATCCTAGCTCTAAGACTAACTCTAACTCTCATACTATCCCTATCACTAGTTCTAACCCTATCACTTACCATAATCCTAAACGTAACCCAAACATTAGTCCTAACCCTTGCCCTATCTTTAGCCTGAGCCCTAACCATAGATCAAAACGTAACTCTAAATCTAACCCTAACCTGAGCCCTAAGCCTAACCATTATAAATACATTTATATTTAGACTCTGTGTCTACAGATGTTGGCTCCAATTATTATTTAGAATATAGTCATTAGTTTCATAAAAGGCATACCATTTCTGGTGGTGTATAGAGAACTGAGGGTCAGGGATAGGATGCTATGTTAAGGGGGAAAGGAATGAGGGTATGTGATTAATCTAACTTAGCAACTTTGGAGGAGAACTCTAATGAATAGACAGGGGGAATTTATGGAAGAAGGTATAAATTCAAACTCCTTATCTGTATTCATAAAATTACCCTATGTATAAATAGTAAAAGTTAGGAGGCTGGAAGTGGGATAGAGGGAGAAAGAAAAAAGAAGAAAAAATAACAAGGAAAAAAAGAAAGAGAGGAAGATAGAAAATAAGAGCAAATAAAGAGGTAGTGAGGTGGGGCCCATGCAATTCCTCAAAATTATACAATTCTAGTGATTCAGTTCTTAAAGTCCAATTTCATGGAAAGTTCTTGGTTTCACATATGTTGAGGTTGTAGGACAAGATGGGGAAGAGTAGAGGTGAATGGATAGAAGAGCAAGAAAAGAAAAGTAAGAAAGAAAAAAGGCTCTCAGAACTCTGTTTTCTTTTCTTGCATTAAGTGGAGTTTTCTATTCCTAGCTTGTGTCTCTGTGCTCAGGGTGGTGGAGGTAGCCAGGGTTAGAGGGCTTGAGCTTCGACCTGGAGCCTCCCTACACTTAGTCTCTGAAATGGAAACCAGGTCCTTGTAGAGTTGCTATTCCACATTGATAGCTACTCCCCCCAAAAGCTTGTGTGAAAAATCTTGAGTTATCACAGCTGGAGGTAGGGGAGTTGGAAACTGGGTACCTGATAAGCTGCAGAACCAAGATGTTAGCCACACCAACTGATAGATGATGAATAAGGTTTTGCAAGATGAATTTCATCGATTACCCATGTATGGTATTCAGTGAGGTGGGTGGTTCTGGAGTCACCTTGTGCTCTGTCCAGACCTCGGACTGGTGACCTGCCAGCAAAGCCTCTGTGTTCTATGCTGTCTTCCGTGTGTGCAGAGAGCGCCTGTGTGTCTGATAGTGCTGTCTGCACCCAGAGAAACTGCGGAACCCAGACTTCCATCTACGCCGAGAGCACCCATGCGGCCCTAGATTTCTTCAAATTTCTATGATACTGGGCAGGATTCATCTTTTACTTAGCCTTACTATGCTCCACAGGTTTGGGCCTTGTCGGTTCAATGGTTCGCTCTCAGGAACAGTTAGTATTTTAAGGATTTTCTTCATTATGGCTTATTGATGTGAATGAAAATTGAGCTGAAAATCAAACAGGGTTTGCCAGAGGTGCTTGAAACTTCACACAATCAGCTCTCAGTGGGCACTCTCTAGTTTCTTTCTTTTGACAGTAGGCCAAAGATGAAGCATGCAAAGGAAACTGTATCCGAGAGCCCTTAAGGAGAAAACAGAGAAACATGTATGTACTGAAATAAGTCTCCCCAAATTTGATCAGATTTCTTTGATACTACACAGTATTCATCTTTGAGCTTGCTCCACTAGGCTCCCCAATTTTGGCACTTCTAGGATCAATGGTTCTCTAAACAGGTAAGGGTTAGTGTTATGGTTAGGGTTAGGGCTAGCTTTAGAGCTAGTGTTAGGGTTAGAGTTTGTTTTGTTCAAATTTCTTTGATACTGGGAAGATTTATCTTTTACCTAGCCTTACTATGTGCCCCAGTTTGGGGCCTTCTCAGTTCAATGGCTCGCTGTTGGAAATAGTTTGTCTCACTTTATTTTGACTTATATGGGTAAATGAGAATGGAGCTGGAAATCAGAGGGTTGGTACTAGCTGGTTGAAAATTCACATACTCAATCAGTTGTCTGTGGGCACTCTCTGGTTTCTTCCTTGTAAAAGTAGTGATAAGCTGAAGCATGCAAAACAAGTTTATCCTACAGCACTTTAGGAGAAAACAGGGCAATATGCATGTACTGAAATACCTCCCCCAATTATTTGGTCAGATTTCTTTGATACTGTGCAGGATTCATATGTAAGCTTGCCCCAATAGTCTCCCCAAGTTTAAAACTATTATGATCAAAGTTTCTCTTAACAGGTTAGGCTTAGGGTTATGGTTAGAGTTAGGGTTAGAACTAGTGTTAGGGTTAGAGTTAGTTTTTTTCAACTTTATGAATACTGGGCAGGATTTATCTTTTTTTCTATTCTTAGTATGCTCCCCATGTTTGGGCCTCCTAGGTAAAAGGGGTTGCTCTCTAGAGTAGTTTTAATTTTCATGTTTCACCTCATTTTGCTATATAAGGGTGAATGGCAATGGAGCTGGACTCAAACAGGGTCTGTGCTAGATGCTTGAAACTTCACACACTCAACCAGTTCTCAGGGCACATTCTCTCTTTCTCTCTTTTTTCTTGTGTGAGTAGCCCAAAGCTGAATTATAAAGAAACAGCTTTATCTGAGAGCATTTTAGAAGCAATCTTCAATTTTTGCATGTATTACTTTGATATTGTACAGGATTCATCCTTTTCCTAGTTTTAGTAGGATCCCCAAGTTTGAGTTTTCAAGGTTTTCCAGTTCACTGTCAGGAACAGTTTGAATTTTTAGGTTTCACTTATTATGGCCTATAGACATGAATGAAAATGGAGCTGGAAATCAAACAGAGTTATTACTAGCTGCTTGAAACTTCACACACTCAATCAACTCCCTGTGGGCACTCTCTGATTGTTGCTTTTGCAAATACCTTAACCTGAAGCATGAAAAAATAATTCATCCAAGAGCACATTAGGAGAAAACAGGGAAATATGCACGTACTGAAATACCTCCCTCAATTATTTGGTCAGATTTCTTTTATACTGCACAGGATTCATTTGTTAGCTTGCCTCACTGGGCTCCTTTACTTGGGGTCTACTATGATCAATGGTTTTCTAAACAGGTTAGGTTAGATTTTGTATTGGTTTAGGGGTAGCGTTACAGCTAATATTTTGTTAGATTTAGTTTTGATCAAATTTCTTTCATGCTAAGCAATCATGAAATTCATATGGAAAAATAAAAGACCCAGAATAGCAAAAACAATGCTAAGCAGGAAGTGTGAATCAGGTGGTATAGCGATACCAGACTTCAAACTATACTACACAGCAATAGTAACAAAAAACAGCATGGTACTGGTACCAAAACAGGCGGGTGGACCAATGGTTCAGAATAGAGGACACAGAAACCAATCCACAAAACTACAACTATCTTATATTTGATAAAGGGGCTAAAAGCATGCAATGGAGGAAGGATAGCATCTTCAACAAATGGTGCTGGGAAAACTGGAAATCCATATGCAAAAAAATGAAACTGAATCCCTTTCTCTCGCCATGCACAAAAGTTAATTCAAAATGGATCAAGGAGCTTGATATCAAATCAGAGATGCGCCGTTTGATAGAAGAAAAAGTTGGCTACGATCTACAGTCAGTGGGGTCGGGCTCCAAATTCCTCAATAGGACACCCATAGCACAAAAGTTAATAACTAGAATCAACAAATGGGACTTACTCAAACTAAAAAGTTTTTTCTCAGCAAAAGAAACAATAAGAGAGGTAAATAGGGAGCCTACATCCTGGGAACAAATCTTTACTCCTCACACTTCAGATAGAGCCCTAATATCCAGAGTATATAAAGAACTCAAAAAATTATACAATAAGATAACAAACAACCCAATCAACAAATGGGCTAAGGACCTGAACAGACACTTCTCAGAGGAGGACATACAGTCAATCAACAAGTACATGAAAAAATGCTCA